>NC_051176.1:189757074-189971803 GCF_013339695.2 Rhipicephalus sanguineus
TTCGGCTCTCTCGCGTCATGCTTGCAGTCTCTTTTTATGATATCGACTTGACAGGCGTATAAACCTGCTGCGTGAACGCGGCTAGAAAATCGCACAAAAATCAGAAGGTGGTTACTTCAAGGTTGCAGTTGCAAAGCATGTATTAAGGGCCAGTTATATTTAGCGGCTTATATATATATCACCCTAATAAAGTGACAAAAACAAAGCAAGCCTGCAGAACGATGTCAAAGCTTGCTGAAAATGCACAGACGTCCGTTCCGGCGTCATAAAGCAGCCTTCCCGACGCGTGAAATGCAGGCGCCGAACTTCTGACAAGGAAAAGGGGGCGGATCACCGTCGAGAGCAGTCGCACCTCACTTCGGCTCCGCCAGTTTTCGGCCCTCGCGCCGGTCCTTTCGACCCTATCCGGATAATTTCTTCACGGGTGGCTGGAGCACATTGTCTGGATTTCTTCGACACCCACTTTATTGCGAAACTCGCCCGGGGTGGCCCGGGAGAGCTTTCGAAAGCCTTCGACCACGCCGTGCACCGACCTAGGCCTCTTAGGCTTAGCTCGAGTGCGGCCGCCTGCACATCAGCTGACAGACGGAGCGACCGCCCGGCCGCCCGCCGCTGCCTCGTCGCCCATCTCCTAGCTGTCCACCGCTATGGAGTATATTGTCGAAGGACAGGACGTGTCCCCCGAGGAACTCTCGGACGAATCCTGGCAGTCGCCAGGCCTCCGCGCCCAAGAGCAACGCCGCGCAGCCTTGCGCCTTGCCACCGCCGCAGCTAAGCCCACCACCACGCCGGCTTCTCTGCCTTCGTCGAAGCGGGTAAATGCATCGCCTCCGCAGCACCGCCGCCGCGCTCCGCTCCCTCGTCTCCCGGCGGACACGATTCACATCGTCGGCCGCCCAAAAAGCCCCGTAGAACTCACCAAGCTCCAGCCTTGGCACTTGTACACCGCCTTGCTGCAAGCAGCGTGCCTGCAAGACCTCCCGCCCGCATCTCGCGACACGTGCGGATCCACCCCGTCAACAACACTTTTACGCTCAGCGTCGCGGACTCGGCTCGTGCTCAAGCATACCTCCGCATCACCTCCCTCACGGTTTCCGGCAACACTTTCACCGTCCACCTTTACGCCCCACCGCCAGACGATGCCCTCAGGGGCATACTGTACCACGCCTTCGACGACTTCACGGACCAAGCCATCCTTGAAGACCTTCAGGCAAGCAATCCTACGCTCTCTGTTGTGGGCGGCCGCCGCATGGGCAAGGCCCCTCACATCTTGGTCACCCTCATGGAGCCGAAACTACCGCGGTGGATCTTCTACCACGGTGTCCAGCTTCGCCTCCTTCCGTTCCGCAACAAGGTGGGAAGCCTGCTACAATTGCCGCTCGACCGGCCACCGGACCGACGTGTGCCCCAAGCCGCGGCAGGAGCGGTGCCATCGGTGCGGCGCTGCTCATCCCATACCGCCCGAAGGATCGCCACCCACTTGCAACCCCCGCTGCATCGTCTGCAATGGGAATCATTCCACGTACAGTTCCAACTGTAAACACCGCTACGTGCAGCGCCCTCAACGCCAGAAGGCCCCGGTACCTGACACACACCCCTCGCCACAACAGCCTGTTTCCGCCCGCAGCGGCAGTGCGCTCTTCCCAGCAAGCAGCAAGTGGTCCCTCACCAGCTCCACCGCCCAAGTCGGTTACTGCCTCTCCGCCCCCCGTACCAACGGTGCCTAAACCCGCATCACAGCCCATGAATTCGACATGGCCCCGCGGCGCCCCCGGCTTGCCCTCGGAGCCGCAGGTTGTTGCACTGCAGCAAGAAAACGCCTCCCTCCGACAGCAGGTCCTGCACAAAGCGCTCAAATTGCAGCTCAGAAGACCCAAATTGATTCCCTCCAAGCGAAACTGCAAGCTCTTGAAGAGAAGCTGGAATCAGCCATCACAGTGAAATCCTCTCTGCCCTCTACCATTTGCTCCTCCTCCGACATGGACGTTCAGACTCCCGAAGGATGCACTGGCAAGCGCCGTCGACCCAACACTCCCCTTGAATCTCTTCACCTTTCTGAAGAGTTCAGGTATCCATCAAGACGGCCCTTGGTGGATCTTGAAAAGCGGTTGGATAGCCGCTTCAACTCCGTCCACCAGCTTCTCACTGCACAGCACGAGAGCTCTAAATTCCCTGCGCACAGACTTCGCCGCCTACCCCCCCCCGCCACGTCCTTCCAATCTCTACAGTCAACAGTGATAGCCTACAAACTGCCATGCTTGGAGCATCCGAGCAAAGCCACCCCTCCATGCCCGCACCACCACCTCCTCCGGCGCCGCCCGAACCTCGCAAACACCGCCGAGGCAACATCTTCCGCTGTTAAAAATGGCTGACCGATCCATCGTCACCATTTGGCAGTGGAACTGCCGTGGTTTTCGTCCCAAGCGTAAACCACCTCCTTCTCCACCTACAACAACTAGACCCCTCGGACGCGCCTGATATCATCGTACTACAGGAAACTCACGCCGACGTCTCCCCTCTCGGGTTACGTCGCCTACAACCAAGTAACTCACCATCCTCTGCCCCATCCCGTGACGGCCGTCCTCACCCGGCGGACGCTCGCTGTCAATCGACACGATCTACCCTTCCCTGCAGTCCTATCACGTCTTTCTCGAGATACTACCTCAGCAACGTGAACAGCCCTCTCTGTTTTATCTCAAACGGTACAACCCCCCTCGCTCCAATGAAGATGCGTCTCTCCTAGCCTTGCTCCGTGCCGCTGCAGCGAAAGCAGCCAAATCACCACCTTCTTATTCTCGGCGACTTCAACGTCAAGCATCCGGACTGGGGTTACTCGAAGGCAGATGGCCCCGGAAGGAGGCTGTGGCAGCTCGCTCACGACCTCAACCTTTCCCTGCTCACCGACCCCACGCAACCAACGCGCATCGGCAACAGTGTGTGCCGCGATACCACCCCGGACCTCAGCTTCTGCCGCAGCGTGCGCGACGCGCGCTGGTCTAACACGCATCAGTCCCTCGGCAGTGACCACTATGTCCTCACCATTCAAGTTCTCACCTCCCCCAGCAAGCCGCGCCCACACACGGCCCGCTATACAGACTGGGACGCTTTCCGAGAACGCCGGTTGCACTCCGCCACTTCCAACATCGAGGACCTCTCGACGTGGACCGACCAGCTGCTAGCGGACCTCGACGCAGTCACCGCCTCGATCCCCACCACGGAGGACCATCCGGCAACTGACGCCCGTCTTGCCCACCTGTGGGCCGCCCGCACCGGCCTTTGCAACCGTTGGCAGAAGCAACGTCACAACCGTCGCTTACGCCGCCGCATCGCGCACCTCGATCGTACGATCGAGCAACACACCACCGCGCTCGCCCGCCAACAGTGGGAGCAGCTCTGCTCGGGTCTCTCTGGTCAGTTGAGCTGCAAACAGTCCTGGCATCTCCTCCTCCACTCCGCCACCTCCTCGACCCTGCTTCCTCCGCCAAGTCGGTCGCTCGGCAGCAGTTACAACGAGTGGTCCGGGCTTCCCCCGGCGACACTCCGTCGCTGATGGCAGACCTGTCCGCCAAATACCTTCAGCTTCTGCCTCCTGGCAAACCTCCTCCCCCTCTCGCGTCCTACTCTGGGGCCCCCAACCCAGTACTGGACGCCGATATCACGGAAGCGGAGGTCTAGCGCGGCATTAGCAGAAGCTCCGCACCACTTCCGCCCCCGGCCCAGATCGCATCCCCAACAAGCTCCTCCGAAACCTCGACGCCCCTTCGGTTGCTACCCTTACTTCGTTCCCTCAACGAGTGCTGGCGCTCCGGCAACCTCCCCCAATCATGGAAACACGCTTCGCGTGGCTTTCATCCCCAAGCCGGGCAAGAAACTCACAATCGAGAATCTCAGGCCCATTTCACTCACCCTCGTGCGTGGGCAAGCTTCTAGAACATGTCGTTCTCGCTCGCTTGCAAACGTACGCGGACGCCACCAATCTCCTTCCCCACACCATGCTTGGTTTTCCGCCCGAGCGATCCTACTATCCCACGCCAAGATGGCCTCTTGAGCACACGTCCACCAATGATCTCCTCGTACCCACCAGCATTTTCAGACACAAAGGCTCGCCCTTAGCCGTGACCTTCGATCAAGGCGTGTTCGACAACGTCTCCCATTCGGCTATCCTTGCCGAAGACTCCGCAGCCCTCAATCCCGCACCCGCACATACAACTACATCGTCGCGCGTTCCTCACCGCCGCACGGCCGGAAATTCATCATAGGGGACCTCCCGTCTCCCACGTAACGAGCCTTAGCCCTCGTGGCACCACTCAGGGCGCCGTCTTGTCGCCCGTTTCTATTCAATCTTGTCCTCCGCTCGCTTCCTGGCAAGCTGGACCGTATCCCCGGTCTTAAAACACACCACTGTACGCGGACCGATATTGCTCTCTGGGTCACGGCGGGCTCTGACGGCCATATCGAGCAGACGTTGCAACGCGCAAACCGACGTCGTCACGTCCACGTGCACGCGGCCGGTCTTACTTGCTCAGGGCGGCCAAATCGGCCCTTCTTCTCATGCGGCCCTCCCGACCGGCGTCGCTACAAAACTCCCCACCCCCACCATCACGGTTCATGCCAACTCTACTCCTGTCCCCGTCGTTTCGCATCTCCGCGTGCTCGGGCTGATCCTACAGTCCAACCGCCATAATACACACACCATAGACAAGCTCTCGCTCTCGGTGCAGGCAGACCGCACGTATGCTCGCCCGTGTCCGTGCGCGGCGTGAGGGCATGCGAGAACACGATCTACTTCGCCTTGTCGACGCTTTCGTCGTTTCCCGCCTCACGTACGGCCTTCCTTATACACGTCTCCTAAAATCGGAACGCGATAAAATTGACGTCCTCATCCGCCGGGCATACAAGACTGCCCTCGGCCTTCCCCCCAACACGTCCACCGATCGTCTTCTCCGTTTGGGTGTACACAACACGCTCGACGAGTTGATTGAGGCTCACCGCTCCGCTCAAGTGCAACGCCTTTACCGTTCGCCGACCGGTCGCCACATCCTTTCCTCCATCGGCCACGACACCTCCTCCCACCCTCCGGATCTGGTCTCATTACCCCATGCTATTCGAGCGGCGTTCTACATCAAGCCGCTACCTAATATGCTGGCGGGCCACCACGACGCTCGCCGCCAAGCCCGTGCCGCCATGCTTCAAGCAAAGTACGCCGACCACCCGGCCGTCGCCTACGTAGATGCGGCCCGATACAATGCACGCAGGGACGCCTTCGTAGTCGTTTCCGTGTCGCCCTCCTCAGCTCCTTTGGGGCCGACCATCACGGCTGGCACCGTCAGAACGCCTTACGCCGTCGAGGCGGAGGAAGTGGCCATTGCTTTGGCCGCGACCTCGGCTGACGCAAGCGTCATAATCAGCGACTCCAAACAAGCCATCTCCAATTTCGCGCGAGGTCTCGTCTCGCCTACCACCTTACGGCTACTTCGGCCCCTACTGCAGCAAGATGAGCAGTGCCGCATAGAACTGATCTGGGTCCCCGCCCACTCGGGTCACCCCGGCAACGAGACAGCTCACCAACGCGCTCGAGGATTCGTCGACCCGAGCGGTGGGCCACTCAGAGTCGGACGCCTGGTGAAGGAGCCCCTGGTCACCTACCACGACATCACTCAGCACTATCGCCTCGAGCGATATTTCTATTCACATCCTCACAGCAGCCTTCCCAAGCGGTCCGAGATCGCCTGGCGTCGCCTACAGACCCGCACCTTCCCGTGCCCCCTCGTATTTTCATACATGCACCCAGGTGCCATCGATCCACGCTGCTGCCTGTGCGGCAACGTTGCCTCGTTGAACCACATCCTCTGGGGCTGCCCGGAGGATCCCCCGCCCGCCGACCTCCTTTGCTCACCCCCCACCGAGGAACAATGGGAGGCCCTTCTCTCCAGCAACGACAGAGACATCCAGACACGGGTCCTGAAACGAGCGGAAGAAGTCATCGAGAAGCACAGCCTGGCAGCCTTCGTGGCTTAGCCTCCCTTACCCCTCACCCCTTCGACTAATAAAGTTGTTATTCACTCAGTCCCAAGCGGAGGATCCTGGAAACTTCGTCAGAGACTTGAGCACCTTCAAGAGTTATAAGACGGCTTTCGTGAATCTTCTTCTGTGAATCTTCTTCTGGGTTGCGTCCTATTTGAAAGCGAACTCACTGTGCGTGTTAAACTCTGACAAAGAGGGTGGCTTTGCCGTTCTGCCGGTTAACATGTATAAAGAAAAAGCCAGGGAAGCTCTGAAGTCCGTTTTTGACAGCTATGATGGTGTTTCATTGAGGGAATTAAAAAGGAAGGCGAAAAAGCTATGTGAAAGCTGTCACCTCTAGAAACTTGTCAAGAGCATTAGCCTTTGTAAAAATGATGCATTAGAGGTATTCTATAGCGCAAAAACCCACAAGCCAGAGTGCCCCCTCAGGGTTATTGTATCTGAGAAAACACTTGGCAGAAGGAAATAGCGATGTTCCTGCAAGACAAACTGAACCTTCTTGTGGGCGAAGATCCCTTCAGGGTAAAAAATTCTATGGAAGTAGTTGAATTCTTTGCCACCCATGAAGGCATGGACCTTGATGCTCTGTCAGTAGACGTAAAAGACCTGTACTATTCGATACCTCAAGATACCCTGCTCAGGTGCATTGAGGCAAGCATTGACAGGCATGGTGCAATTGGCTTCCAGAATAGAGTAGGAATTCCTGTCGCAAGCTTTCTGGAACTGGTAACTTTTTACCTGTGCTCTACGTACGTTCGCTGGGAGGGAAGCCTTTACCTGCAGCGAAGTGGCATTTGCATAGGGTCTAGTTTGGCACCCGTTTTAAGTGAACTATTCTTAGGTGAGATCGACGAGCATCTGAACAATTCCAATGTATGTAAAATCTTTAGGTTTGTAGATGATTTTTTTAGTAATTTTTGACAAGAGTTCTACTGGGGCTCACTTTGATGTAGAAGGAACCCTGACCGCCTTCAGGCAGACGTTAGCGCCTTTACAAGTGACGAATGAACTTCCGCTAAACGGGTCCATTAAGTTTTTAGACCTGCACATCACCTTTCGCAGTAACCATGCATGCTGGGGTTATCAGCCAAGAAGTAACAAACCAATTTTACCCTACGGATCGGCTCATTCTAAACTCGTGAAACGAAGCATCGCCAACATGTGTCTAAATAATGCACTTAAGAAATCATGCCCTCATCGTGTGCAGCAATCTTTGTTAGAACAAGTAAATCGTCTAAAGGCGTCAAGCTACCCTGATCACGTGTTAGTGTCGGTATCCGAGGTGCTAGTGAAAAGATTAGTTAAGCAATCTGGTTGTGAACAGAACAGTGGTAAGTCTAACAGGAACAAAAAAGTAGCGGTCATCCCATACATTCATCGCATATCACACAATCTCAAGAAAGCTGCTCAGAAGGCGGGTGTTGAGGTAGCATTTTCCGCTCCGCAGAAATTATCAAGACTGTGCAGATTGACGGAGCCCTGTTCCAGTGCGCCTCTCATCTGCGACGTTAAACACAGGGTTAAATTCGTTCAGTGCCAGAAGGGTGTTGTGTACAACATTCCACTTTCATGTGGAAAGGTATATATAGGACAAACTGGGCGCTGCCTAAACGAGCGTCTAAGAGAACACAGCAATAATGTCAGGAACGGTAACAACGGTCATCTCGCAACTCACTGCCAAAAGTGCTCCTGCACCCCGAAATTTGAGCAGTGCACAGTCATATCTCGCAACCGTAATCAATCGGCGAGGCTCGTAGTTGAAGCAAAATATATTTTAGAACGCGCAGAATCGTGTCAGCATAGCTTCATTAGAAAGAGATAGCATTTTTGAGTGCTCAGTAACGTGTAACGCGCAGGCCCTGTGTCACGTGCTTAACTGTATATAAATGACGCTACCCCCTTTTTTCCAATAAACAAGTTGTAAGTTACGCACTGTGTGTCCCGTCTCTTCTTCGTCCTCGTCTTTCAAGCGCATCCACCTCATCGACATGCAGAACCAACTGGCCCAACTAAGTGCACTGTCAAAAATATCACGGCTATTATTTCTCGCACGCTCACACTGCGTCAGTTAGCACCCCTCAGTAACGCGCGCGGAATGGCTCAATCGAAGACGTTTTCGCGTACTTACGGGCAGATTGTGAGGCCACAACCTTTCTTCAGCCTGTTTGCACATCCATAAGCGACACAAGAGGCAACCATCGTCAAACCGTTGGTGTTTACATGCCCACAGCGAAATAACGCACGCAAGCACCAGCGCGCGACGGCGTGGAGCGCGCTTTTCTGCCTCAGGCAAGATGACGACAGCCGGCTTCACTCGACGAGCGCCCCTTCCACTCCAGCAAATTCCATTTCTCCTCAGAATAGGGGGGGGGTGCTCGGAACGAGCTCCGAAAAGTGAAGCCCAAACAGGGTCAATGCGCTTGTGGCGCTGTGATCGGTAGTCTGCAATGTGTCGTCCATAGAGTTTCATAGTATAATGGTGTCGTCGTTGAAGAGTTGCGCACGGCTACGCCGAAGTGTTGCGGGGTAGAATGACCGCTTCCTACTCAAAAGGGCCAGGTTTGAACATGGGTTTGAATTGCAGCTGTACATGGCGGGCTTTTAAATGCGAAACATTTCTTAGCGAACCTTTGGCACTTACAGCGTGTCTATGTAGCCGCCTACCGGAATCGAACCCAAGCATTCTGCAAGGCACTCAGGTCTACCACAGAGCCACGCCAGGTCTATGAACTGGTTTGGAAAAACAGCCTATGCAAGGGTAATGTCAGCACAAAGTCACTTGTGGTTGTGGTGCTGGCTCTCATTTTACTAGAAAGCAATAAACTACATACGTACGCCTACAATACAGGCATCATATCAAATTAACGTCTGTGGTTCCAGTGTTGGCTCTACTTTTATAGCAGTCTATTGAACATTACATTTATATTCCTATGATTCAGCAAGCTATATTAATGAGTTACGTATGATATTCACATGATTGCATCATAAAGTGCACTTAGTTTTGATAATAGTGACGTACGTACTCCAACGTGAGGGCCCACGTTATGTCGCATCATAACTTGCCCTTTAAACGCCAGTGTTGTCGACGTGCCTTGTAAGGCCACGATGTGCACACAGCTACTACACTTACAAAAACACGTCTATCCACCTCATAACGCTTGGCTCAAAGCCATTAAATACAGCACAGTACTTGTTGACTGCTTCGTATGAAACAGATTCCCACAATGCACGGGATCTGCCGAATTTTTAATGTTCCTGTGGTGCCCTCTGCCGGTGTGGTAGGGGGGGCAGAGTTTTGCCTGGTGGTCTGTGACAACTATGATCGCCAGAATGAAAGCCTCAAAGATTGAGCTAAGTGCAGAGACCATAACACGCTTTAACTTATCTGCCAGGGGAAGGGCGCATGCACCATGAAAAAGTCCGATTGGCACTGCAGTAGTATATCCCTGGTTCAATGCTAAAACAGAATACAAACACAATATACAGGAGCTGAAAAAAAATCTTTACTGTGCCCCTGTTTACATTACAGACGCCTTCCTCTGCGGCCACCTTTCCTGCGAGTGCCATCAGATGGAATGGGTGTCACATCCTCTGCAAGAGGGCAAAAAAGAATGTCAACACAGGCTCCATCATGTAGCCAAATAGAGCACAGACTACGTGACATATTTTTTTTATCAGGACTTTTCCACTTTAAGAACTCCAGCATATTCTCATTGAATGGAACCCAAAGGGACCTGGAAAATATGTTCCATTTAACAGGAGTTCTGTTTAGCGAGAGATGAACAGGTGTACAAAATTCAGACATGAAACTGATCATACCAGGGGCCGTTGTTCTATTCAAGAGATTTCTGTTTATGGAGGCTACTGTACTAGGTGCAGCAAGCTCACCAGCAATTAATGGGCACATTTCTGCATGTACTGGCATTGCAGGTGTTTCTGACAGTCATATGAAGCTATTATGAGTTATTTGAAGCAAATCTTAAAACTTCATGACAGCACAAATTTGTGACCACGTGCAGTTTAACAAGATTGCCCGGGGCATCCCAATTTCTGCTATACACAGACAGTTAAAACTACCCAGGTTCGATGATGGGGCTGCTTCACACAAAAACTGCAGGGTCCGATTTGCCTGTACCAGCTGAGCCAGTTCACGAGGTGCTGCACCCTGCCATTCATTACAGCGGTGCAGCAATGGCATGCTCTGAACCTTGCCGTTCGTTTCAAAAGGTGCAGTACTGATTCGCGATTTTCCCATGCCCTCTCTACGTATGGTGCTAGCTCAGTGCAGATCTGTACGTGCATCTCCCATTTCCATGCAACGTAGGGTGTGTATGCACTTCAACCATCCACATGTGCTGTTTGCCACCTCTTGAAGTTATGTGGACGGCATACATTAAGCAAGCAAAAGTAAGCAATGCACCTTGTCAATCATTTCCAGTGTCACACTGTGCCTGCACAACTGAACTTAAGCTACACATTTAGCCTCGTTTTACTCGACAAAGCAGATAACATTTTGTCATGCATAATTGCCTATACACTTGGGCAGGTACACTCAATCTCTGGCCCTTTTGGACCTATAAGAACCAGATGTGCTACCACCACAAATCACAGCTGCCCGTTTCTTGATCTGTGAATTCTGAAGTGAAATGTCCCATAGTAATTTTGCTGTCGCCATTAGTACACACTTTTGTTGCTCCCAATAGCAATATTATCAAGTCTCTACTCACCAATACGCCCAATCTTCATGTCTGAACGTGCCAGGGCTCTCAGTGCAGACTGTGCTCCAGGCCCAGGCGTTTTGGTCCTAAACATAGAATGAAGACACTTTGAATGTAAATACTCTAAGGAGGACATCAATTTATTCAAACCATAAATGAGCAACCATTGCTACTTCAAGAGGCCCTGCAACACTTTTCGAAGTAGTCACCGAATGGCTTCACTCAAGGAGTTTATTGCCTTACGATTCTACTACTGCAAAATTTTTTAGAATCCATTAAGTATGAGCAGAGTTACCAAGGATTTGTTGCATGCTTTAAGCACTTTCTCCTTTAGTACCAGCGAGCGCACTGAAAGCTATGCAGGAGGGGTTGAGAAGGGAGCAGGTCTGTTAGTCAGTGTGCGTCATGACCTTGAACACTTTCTTTTCTTCGAACGCGTGGCTTACTTTCAGTGTGATCACAAGCACGTGCATGTCGCACCACCCCGTGGCGGCTGCGGTAACTATGCAGCACATGATGCTCAAATCAGTCAATGTCCGTGGACTTTGGGTCCAGCCGTGGATCAACAGCCGTGGCAGATTTGTCGCTACATCTATTGATTTTGAAGAAGTTCTGCATAGAGGGAGTCTGAATCTGACTTTTCTGTCATTTTACAGAAACAAAAACAAAAAAAAAAAAAAAAAAACCTGCAACTTCTCCAGTCCAAAGACTATGTTAATGTGGTGCCACCTGCCAGGAGAAAAAAGAAAGCTTATTGGTTTATAAATGAAAAACTTAGTTTCCAGATTCCCCAAAATAGCATTGATTTATGTGCCACACTGTTTCGAACAATTATGGTAGTAATCAATGTTAGGAGCAAATATGGGAGAAAAGCGAGACAGTTGCTACCATAGTGGAACCCAGATTATAAGACCGAGCATATGTAAAACCATTGTATAATTTGGGTGCTGTATAGTTGGAAACTAACAATCTAGGCAGTGACGTTCCGTCCTGCCAAGAAAAAAAAAAAAAAAAAACTGGTACAGACAGCCTGAATGGGCTTGCAGCACCAACCTGTTCTGCTCCAAAGAAGGCAGATTACAAAAAAACCAATGCACACTTTCATTCCAATAAAATGAGTCGAAAAATTTACGGCACCTCAGGATCAAGCACGAAATCACATTGGCAATAGCTTGGTGTCAAGGGGTTAAATATAGTGTCATTGCCATCACACAATGATGACCGAGCACACCATTTGGTTCACGTAGATTCATTCGTGAGTCACGCAAATGAGCACTTCGTGACAGCATGTGTCAAAACAACTCCACGTAAATAGAACTTGCTAAAGGTCTTGGCCCTTGAATAGGCACGCAATCGAAGCACATCCCAAAGAGTCTTGAAGCCAGAAAAACTGGATCACAAGAAAAGTAATTGCCGGGGCAAATTTCCCATTGTACGAAAGCAAATTGTAGTTTTCTGTCATTTTCTGATCTTCAACATATAAGAGCATATCAGTTTTATATTAAAAACTTGGTATACATTATATTACCAACTTGAAATTTGCCCGTACTGAACAGATTCGGTGTAAAATGTGGGTCACATACTGCACTCCATAACTACAAAACCGCAACCAATGACTTGGTGGCACTTCTGACCTCCTTCCCTGGGCTAAATGGGAGCATGAATACCATGAGAACCACTACTTACTTACACAAGCGCTGAAGCTTTTTTTTGCAGGCAAAGCTGCTGCACAAGCTTAGCACAAGCACTATTTATGGACTTTGGCCAACAGAGCACCTGACTTTCCGTAGCATGTTAAAGAACCAGCATTTATGATGAATGCACTTAATGTGGCGTTGCTGGCACAGCCGCTGCTGGAATTTAAAAACACGCGAAACCAAGTTATTTGCACAAGCTATGGAGGGCTCATATTTTATGCCTGGTACGTAGGTCATGCCTGAAATAGTAAAGCTTTTAATTACTAAATACCATCTGATGAGTCTCAATTGGTCATTAGAATCTCAAAGCGTGCTATAGTGTACTAATACACTACGCCATAATTTTTAGTACACCCTGCATTATTTACAGTATCAGCAATAATCTCGAGGTCCTCTATGCACTCATAGAAGGTTCAATGATACAGAAGAGTGCTAATATAAGTGGTGAACCCGCAGTTTCAAAAACTGAGTGCAAATATTTTAAAGGTGTCATAGCAACACTGGTTCCAACATATCTCGCCTTGTATGGCTGTACAGGAAAATGGAAAGCAATAGAAAGAAAAGAAGCCCGCATATATGTGACTATGGCAGTAATTAAGTAAACTAAATGTAGGCTTCCAGGCAACGAGAGTCAATAAGTAAACAGTCGTTATTGCCCAAAAGACAACGTTGATGTTGCACTAGTCTGACACCTGCTACCTTAAGGTGAAGGAAGCAAGCTCTAATACAGTGCAGCATATCTGCCCCCCCCCCCCCCCCCCCCAAAATACTGGCACATACGTCTTCACATTACAATGCTATTCGTCCCTCACTAAATGACAAAAGCCATTCAGCAAACAACATACCTGGTTCCACCTGTAGCACGCAGTTTGATATGCAGAGCAGTGATGCCCACTTGCTTGCACTTTTCAGCGACATCCTGAGCGGCCAACATGGCAGCATAGGGGGATGCCTCATCACGATCCGCTTTCACTTTCATGCCACCAGTCACTCGTGCAATAGTTTCTCTGCAGCCAAAAAGAGGACACTCATCAGTCTTCCCATGCAAGTAGTAAATTAAGGAAAGACAGTGCCCTTTGAAAGTTTGTAATTATTTTGATGAAATGAGTAATTGAAAATGTAACATTTCATGTGTCCTGTTAGGAGAAACATTTTTTTCCTATACTGAGAGTTACGAAGCAAATCATATCACAATAACCTGGAATGAGAACTGTATGCACTCCCGCCAGAAATGGCTGGGTGCACTAGAGTTACTGTATACATGGCTTGCACGTGACGTCACTGACCGGTTCTCTGCGCTGGTTCACCAACATGACCTTTTTATCTCATTAGTGTGTCATTTCAGCAGCGCGTTCTTTTGTGCTCCCCCCCCCCCCCGCTTTCTGTTCGCCAGCTGCGCCAAGGGGGAACACAAAGGATTGGAGGTGGCACAGGAACTAATCTGAAGGCTTCTTGCTCGGCACCGCGTTCCCCTGCGCCTCAACGAGTTGGTTCACCAAGATGGCGGCCACTGTGACGTCGGTGCAAGCTATGTGTATACTACCTTTAGGTAGCAGGGTTGAGCATCTGTCTTCCAATGCCACTAGCAACCATGCATTGCGGAGAAGCTGCCGCTTGGGCCAATTTTTTTATTTCTCGACGCCGCCGCTGCAGCGAACTGAATTAACACTAGCCATCAACAGCCAATGTTTATCGCCGGTCTTCGACAGGCCAGACAAATTAAACAGCGACACGGTAGGCATGTCACCTGCAACAACGAAGTGCGACTTCACTGCATAGCTGTGGTTGCTAGCCGGACCTATGCGCAACTGTGCTACCTAAAGGCAGCATATACAGTGACTCTAGGGTGCACGATGATGCGACACCATCTGTGAGAAGAGAGTCTTGCTGTCGGCTTGAAGCACTGTGCGTTATTTTAGTGGTTGTATATGTGCAGTGCATGTGTGATCGACATAACGGATTTTATTCAAATTATGTAGTCAGGAGAACATCATCATCGGCTTGATGTGAGACCAAAAAGTGCGTTGAAACTTTCCTACACGGTCGTTACTTTCAAATTCAATCCAAACAAAGGCATGCAATTATACGGCGTGTTAAATGTGCTGTATCGAATAATATTAGTAAGGGAATGTAGAATTGGGTTTATTTTGGATTTTCTGCATGCCAATGTCGCTACGCCAAAGGCGTTAAGTCTTCTGCAACAGTCTCAGTTCGCTCATGACGGCCGGCGCAAACAAGACAAGAGAGTACGTGACACAGGTTCAACTGATAGACAGTGCATGTGTCATACTTTCTTGTCTCGTTTGCACTGGCCGTCATGAGTATGTTCCAGTAGCCCAATTTGCTACGATGTTTCACAGTGTAACAGTTCATTACCGCCTTAATAAACTCCATACGCGTTACTGCGCTTACAACAGCTGAGCCAGCACCAATCCTTAGATCTAGGGATCTAAGTGAGCCAGCATCGTTCCCTAGAAAGAACATCGTCGTGCACCCGGCCATTTCTGGCAGGAGTGCACTCCGTCATCAAACAAAGATGGACGTTTTAAACTAACTTGAACGCAAGTTATTGCTATGTTGAACTTTTGTGAGCAAAACTGAGCGTGACATGAACTCACTCACAAATGTTCAACATACAATTGCAAATTTTCCACATGTGGACTCGTGCATTGCCCCACACGAATCTACTTACCAGCCTTGATCTACCCTCTTCTAGTGCATTACCGCAGTATTCATCGATGTGACATGCTAGGAATGCAATGTACCGCATGTCACATTCATGTGAAGACCCTACAAAAGTAATTCTGCTGGCATGTCCCACCTGACAAAGCAATATATTCCTATGTACAATATATGCCCCATGGAAAAGCTTACTTGAAATATGTGGAACATCTATTTGCCAAAAAAGTTGAAGTGACAGATGAAACAATTTACATGACTAAGCAGTCACAATTTAGTGAATTTGCAGTGCGAAATTACACAAGTCACACGTAAGGCCCTACTAGTGCTTGGGTAATTTTGCACTGAGAACATCACAATGTTTAATGCAAGAAACGCCATGCCCTCTGTCTGCTGCAAAATGTTAAAGTCAAAACCTGAATGAATGCCTCTACGCAGAAATATGAACGTGCACACCAGGTAAAGCATTATACAGGGACGAGTATATCTGGACAAGGGTTAGATACTGCCAAAGAGGCCCATATAAGCAGTGATGTCAACCAGCAAAGACAGTGAACGGCAAACCGAGCATGCAAAGCGTGCACACAAAATGTAGTGCCTGCTAGCATCACGAGGCGCCGTATGGGCGATGATTGCAATCAAGGCAAAACAGCCCGATAACGTTTGCACGCCAGATATAAAAGTACAAAACGCCTGTTGTTACATTACTAGCTACACTAAGGCGCACGTGGTTAGCGAACCTAGCTAGGACAGCGTGTCGGAAAGCAGCGAGGACCCCAGAGGCTTCATCTTGAGCACAACGGAGCAGACGAGCTTTCCTGTTGCTGCTGTAGCACCGTCATGACACCCGGCGACCATGTGAAGGTCGGGTAGAGAACCTACCCATGCGGCGCCGGGCTCTTGGCAGTGCAGATACATGCACCCCCCATTTCATAGACTCAATCTCTTCGGACATGATCGGTCACTCACCTGCCAGAGAGATCGGTGACATGCACGAAGGTGTCGTTAAAACTGGCGTATATATGTGCCACGCCAAAAACATTTTCATTTCCGATGGCTTGCGGCCCCAGAGAGACGATTGGCTGTTCTTCCTTCTGCTTCCCTTTGCGTGGAGCCATGGTCCTGGGACAAAAAAAGAAGTATGCATATATATCGTACTGCTTAGTAGAAAGCTGTTCACAAAGAGTCTAATGATTGTGCAAATAAGGCGATCCGTAGACAACTTCAAATGTGACACAAAAGCAAGAGGCACACGAAGCGCCGATTTACTGATTCTCGTTACGTGAAAAATAGAGCGTCGGCCACAAAATCGCCATACAGTAGATACCTTAAAGTTCGTATTTAATAGAAGAGCAGATGCACACTCAACTTACAGACAGATATGCTACGATTAATGCGGATTGCCTGTGAACAGCAACACACATACCTGAAGCTGCGATGGCGAGGATCGAAAAAGGACTCAACGAACGAAGCTCCTTCTGGTAGTGGAAGCACCAATGAAAGAGGGCAGCACTAACCAGGCACTAACGACAAAAAAAAAATTCGCTGTGACAAAAAACAAAATAGTTTTCATCATGCATGTTAATGCCTATTTATTTATAATAAATTTTGTGATGTATTTTGGTAAAAATAACTTTAAACTTGGACATTTAGGTGCGGAAAGTTGAGGTGTTGTATGTTTTGGCTGAAACTAGCGGGAACCGGCATTGAATACAAACGCACATGAAGCGCATTAATGGCGCGTTCCGCGTAGCTGCAGCGTAAATTGAACTTACGTAAAACTGTGCTGTTTTTGGATTGTGATTTTCTGTTTTTCCGTGTCGTGCTGTTCAGTGTTGGTGTAGTCATCATATCCATGCTTGAAGCCAGCATGCAAGTGACAGAAACCACCAGCAAACAATGAAAAGCACCAAGGATATCGTATTTGTAAGTCAACTTCAGCAGACGTTATTTCATTTTCAGTTTGTAATACTTGGTGTTTCGTAACCTTGCTGTGTATTTCAGGAGGAAGACGATCTCCCGTACGAGGAAGAGATCATTCGGAACCCTTTCTCCGTGAAGCACTGGATACGCTACATTGACTACAAGAAAGACCAACCAAAGCATGTTATCAACTTGATCTGCGAAAGAGCTTTACGAGAACTTCCCGGCAGGTCTGGCATAGTTCTCGTTACCCGTTGCTTTCTTATTTACGCAAACTATGAAGCACGGAAGCTCGGGCGAGTTTGTAAGACATCATGGCACAACTTCAAAGCGCTAAAAAACAGGGACAGACGAAAAGGAGTGGACACGACGAGCGCTCGTCGTGTCAACTCTTTTTCGTCTGTCTCTGTTTTTTAGCGCTTTGAAGTTGTGCCATGCAAGCTATGACTTTCACCGGGAGCATGTTTTACGAAGTTTTATAATACTGCCTTCAAAACTCCCTACAGCTACAAGCTTTGGTACAACTATTTGAAATTAAGAAGACAGCAAGTCAGGGATCTCTGCATAACTGACCCAGAGTATGAGGATGTCAACAGTGCATTCGAGCGATCGTTGGTTTTCATGCATAAGGTGAGTGTTGCATACATGTGGCTTCGATTGTGTCACCATATTCATGAATCATGCTGGTTTCTATGGCGTCTTGATTTTAAATAATTTCTTTTTGCAATTGTGACGCTGTTCTACATTGTGGGTTTCACCTCGGAATTCCAGAACCTTACTATGATTCGGACAATTTGACTATTTTCTCACTCTCTCCATACAGTAGAATACTGCTACAGTTGGCGCATATGCATCTAAATGACATGTAAAACGAAACGTTTTGTATATCCCAGCTGAATGGGACTACCTTTTACACGTATTGTAAGTGCCTTTGCAGCTAAGACCAATGAAGCGACTTTGCCTGTACAGTGAAGTAATTCAGAGATTGTCCACAACTGATTTGTTGCTTTATAACAAAGTCGCATAGCATCGCCACCACTGAACATGCGTAAGGTGTGCTGGTCAATGATAGCACGTGGATGGTCTGCTCCGAAGTAATTACCGACAATATCGTTAAAACAGGCAAAAGCAGATGAGTGCAACAGAGTTTTAGAGCCTGCAGATGTACCAAGAATATTGGGAAGGGAGGCGATAGGGCATTTGGGATTTATTCTATAGCTTTACTTTGTGTCGCAGCTGGTTTTTTGCTGCAGAGCATACCGTGAGCCTCATTGTCGTAAGGTTGACTGCAGTGGCACATTCTGTTGCGACAAATATCCAGTAGAAATGTAACTTAGTTGAAGTAATGCTCTTTTCTGTACCATCTTCTTTATGTGGTCTTTGCATGTCTTGTTTATTCCACTGTGCAGAAGACACTTAGCTCTTTCAATTACATTTCACAAGGTAACTCTTGAATTCACCCATTAAATTATGTTTTTTGTTTGTGGTTGAACATGCTTAACATTCTGAGATGTGAGCAGAGTGGTTTATGAATTTTTACAGTTACATATATAGCGAAGGATTTTTGAGGTCTGCTATAAAGGCCTTTTGGCTCTGATGTGTTTGGTAATCTCTTATGTTAAACTGATATACATTTGTGCTTGCCGCATGAAAAACCGTATGGAAATCGCAACATGTGCCCTTAGGCTTTATACCCTTAGGCTTTATTGTAAGTGTTCTCTCACAGTGGTCTTCCATGAAAGTGTTAAACAACTTGTGTTGGTTGCTTGGCTGGAGTGATGGCTAAAATTGTTGCTGCAAATTGTGCAGTGAGTGGTGCATGAGTAATGTTGGAAGTGCTGTAGAAACTGTCCGCATTTCAATACTGAGGACACAATATTTTGTTGACAAGTTCACATATGCCTGCACCAGTGGTTTAGTGTTACACAGCTAAACATGAGGTCATAGTTCACTTCCTGGTCATGGGAGCAAAATGCAAGAACGCTTGTGTACTTACCTATAAATACATATCTGAAGAACCTTGGGTAGTGATCAAAATTCCATAGCCACTGCGGTAGCCTAGTGGTTATGGTGCTCATCTGCTGACCCGAAAGACATGGGTTTGAATGCGGCTGTGGTCTCATTTATATGGAGGCAAAGTGCTAAAGGCCCATGTACTGTGCGATTTCAGTGAATGTTAAAAAACCCCAGGTGGTCGAAATAAGTTATCTAGAGATCTCCACTACAGCACCTCTCATAGCCTGAGTCACTTTGGGATGTTAAACACCATAAACCAAACCAAAATCCCATTATTAAAGTTTAAGTAAAAGTTTGTAGATAGCCGTAGTAGAAACCGTTGTTGTTTTTGCTTATGTAGTCCGAGAAGGTGGAGCCCTCAGTCCAGGACCTAATTTGCTGCTGCACATGCATTATCCACGAACTTCCCAGTGGGAAATTTGTGGATCATGTGTTCTTGAAGTACGGTAGCATCTGCATGGTATCTTCTTGCACTGTTGTGACTAAGTACATGACGTCACAATTATTCTGTCATGTCCTGCAGGGTAGCCATGATTTGCCCAGTAGTTCTTTATAAACACTGATGCATGTGGCTTAGTACATGATGTTGCAATCGTTTCGTCATGTCCTGCATGGTCGCCGTGTGTTGCCCAGCAGTTCTTTATAAACGCTGATGCATCTGAACTACTAATGAAATGTGTGAATATTACTGTTATGATTACATTTGTAGCCATTTTGTAACCATAATGTTTGACACGCGTCTCCTATACAGTTACAGTTTTGGTGCAAATGTTACATGGTTACCTTGAGGCATAGCAACATGCATCACTGGTAATGTCCTCCTGCCCGCAGCTGCTAAAGTTGCCAGCTGCTAACAGCCTATGCTGTTTGGCCTTTTGCAAAAATTTTCTGCAAGTTTTTGTGAAGGTGTGAGGACACCTGCTGCTCTGTTTGTATCTTAGAGAATTCTTAGTCTAGGTTTTTATGATATCTGTGTGTTCACTATCGTGGTTTTAGTTTCAGTGTTGTTGTAGTGAGTTCAGTTCAAAATAATGTATAGATTAAAAGTGGGCTAATATTCAGTACTTTTAAATATGAATAAATAGTCTTTACTATTTGATTTAAGTATTTGCCATGTGGGGTGATAGTGTTAACTATATGTTTTTGTTATAATATATTAGATAACACTTATTGGAGTCTACAAATAGAGACTGATGCATGTAATGATGACTTTGCTAAGTAATTCTGCTGCTGTAGAGTTGCAGTTATTGTGCGGAGACACCAGTTCCCCTTAGTAGAGTGAACATGTGGATGATAACTTTTGTGAAGCTTGAGTAATTGAATAAGGGTGCAAAAAAGGGGTGCCTCACCTTTATACAGCCTGCAATCTTGTTTGTAATTGTAGTTGTCAAAGTGTACCAGCTATGGTCATTTTTTAGTTACTTTATGCTTACTAGCTCCTACTAAATGCTATTACACATATAAAATAATGTAAATAAATATTTTGTTTTACAGAATGCACAGCGTGCAACCTTAATTCTTTGTTATGAAATAAGAGAACATTGAACATTCAGTGGTTATTTTTTCATATTTATATTGATTAAAAAGTTTCACTGGGGGAGAAAGGGGGGGGGGGGGGCAGCAGTATTTATTCAGAAATTTGAGTGCCTTACAGCAAACAGTGTGTATTTTTTTCACTGCGGGAATGTTGACGTATTTGATTTACTCGCTCCATGTACATAGTTTGTTTTGCTTTCATGGAGTAGACTGTGTTAAAAAATATTAATGTCCATGGAAATGTTTAATATTTCTCTGTTCTCTCCTTTTCTAAATGTTGTATGCTAGTTCCTGTTTAGGTTACAATGCTAGTCATTTTATTCTTACAAGCACAACTATGGGCAGTCCAACAGGCCCGCGACGCAGCAGAGAGACTTGGTCTTTCTGTTCCGACGTGGGAGCGGCCCGCGACGTGCTAGGGCGCGTTCCGAGGGACTGAAATAAAGTTTATTCATCCATCCATTCATCAATGATTAGTGGCATTAATAAATTACAACAACAGTGCCCCAAATTTTAGTGGTATCTTTTGTACATTTTCTGGCGCTATGCTTATGGAAGTGTAATATATATATTTTAAAGTAAAGTACAAGTTTCGGCTGCTTCATTAGACATACTTTTATTCTCTCTTTTGCCTAAGTTCTTCCTTCACATGCTGTTGGCTTAAGCAAGTTTTGTTTCTTTACGCATATTAATGTAACAATTTTATGTTAAGTTTGTATGTTACTGAATATTAACACGTGGCCTTACTATTATGGCAGATGCCCCGAATATGGATGGATTACTGCAAATTTCTCACCATTCAGCAGAGGATTACACGCACTCGACGAGTATTTGACAGGGCCCTCCGGGCTTTGCCGATCACTCAGCATCATCGCATATGGCCACTTTATTTGGAGTTTGTCAACATGCACGACATTCCTGAAACAGCTCTTCGTGTTTATCGCCGCTACCTCAAGGTACTTACAGTTTTATGGGCTCTCACTATCTCTGTGAACATGTTGTCCAGTTGGATATTACCCTTTTGCCACTTCATTGCATTAAGAAATTTCTTAACCTAATGCAGCAGTGTGGGCTTCATATCTTTGAAGTGGCAAACTAGAGAGCCTTGATATGAGTTGCACTTATCAAAATTCTTTTGGGAAGGCTTAGCATGGATAAATTAGGCTTTTATAAAACCAATCAGGGGTTTAGCACCACATTCATACATTGTTGCCTTATACATATTCAGTGATAATAGGTAATGTTATGGTTGACATTCTTTATTTATTTTGTTTAGAATTTCAATTGTGAATATTATCATGTTTTAATTCAGTGTTTTATACATGTTGAGGTCACAGTACCTGACCTATCTCTGTGAATGAAAGTGTAGATGCCATATCATGTCGAAACTGATGTTATGTTATGTATTTTACAACCAGCTGCCTATTTGACATTTTTAAGTTTTTTTTCCTCAATGTGGGTTAACGTGGGCCAGATGGGCTAACATGTTTGTGTAAGGAGTTTTGTTTGTAGTGTGAGTGTGTGTGGTGACTAGTTTTTTGTACTCTGGCAAAGAAGTGTTACAACCTGTTTTGTTTCAGCCTTGGCTGATCCTGAAGGCATTGCAGTGGTGCACTGCATTTTTGTGGTGACAGTTGTTGCAAGGAAAATAACTGGGGAATGCGGACTTGTTGCTATGGTGGTGCAGTCAAAAAGAGGGCCTCATAATGCTAGCTGATGTGAGAAAACAATAAGAGAATCTGGCATGTTGTCACTTTCATAAGCAACTTGTTGCTATGTAGCGTGACACACATGAAAGACAGTGATGAGGTTGACTGTTGTTGATAAGTACACTGAAACCTCATTATAACAAAGTCACATCTGCCACAAAAATAACTTCGTTATATCCAAAAATTCTTTATAAACGTTTATTTGTAACACTGAATCTATGACAACAGTATTCTTCATTTACTTCGTCATATCCGTGTTCGTTATATCGAGGTTTGATGTAGTGGGATAAATGGCAGTAGGATAAAGAGGGATATTTTTTGATCTGTTGGCCATTCTGCTGTCCTCCAAATTTGTTGACATTGTTTAGTGATGACCTCAATTGATTCTGGTCCGAGTGCCCTGACGAGTTCTCTAGAGACATTGTCTGGCCCACTTGCTTTACCATTGGGTGGTTGCTAGATTACCTTAATGCATATTCCAAAACTGTTGGTCCTAGTTCAACTCGAAGTCTAGCATAGCCTTAATTTCATTTTTCTTCAACAGATTTTTAGTGTATTGTGTCCATATTTTCTTCATTGTCTTTCTCGATTGTGGGACCCTTGCCTTATGTGTTAGTGACTGCATTGAATTTGAGTTGGAAAACTCCTATGATTTTTTTCACTTTGTCGAAGAGGTTTCTTGCTCTTCTTTACAAATTGATTCATTTTCCTTGCATTGTGTCCCTTAGCACTCTTCCTTGTCTATCCATGTATTTTTTTAAGCTATTCCTGTAACTTTGGCTTAATGGAAACTAGTGCATGTACACATGATTACTGATGAGAGGCACATTACAATTGCCTCTAAGAGCTATGTAGTGTTGGCACAACAGAAGTGTGCATGCAACTAGGACCTAATGGAGCATCCGTCTGTTAAGCTGGTAGACTGATGCTTAATCTCGCCAGCGGACACACATTACTTTTTAATTAAATAGTTAAAAAGCAGTAGTTGGGAGCCCACCTACTTAGTTCAAAGTTCCTGTTATGGGGTGAAGAATGCTTTACATTAAAAACTGGTTTCTTAAATAAACGAGAAGAAACTAGCATTTTTTTCCTCAAGTTGTCATGTTTGAGGGCCCCAATAACCCTTGTATTTATTTTTCCACCTTCAGTCACCACTGCTGCTTTGATACCTTGGCAGTACTTATAGACATGGCAGCATACGCTTTGGTGTTTGTAGGGATGTTGTGATAGCAAAATAAATCTCTATAATTTATTTATTTCTTCACTTTAGCTCTGCCCTGAGAATGCTGAAGAATTCGTCGAATACTTGACTCGCATTGGCCGCTTGGATGATGCCGCTGTACTACTGGCAGACATTGTCAATAAGGAAGACTTTGTCTCTAAGGAGGGAAAGTCTAAGCATCAGGTAGGATAAGTGATGCAAAGTTGACTAGGGGTAGCAATACCTTATTTACACTTTATGTAATGCAGATCAGTTTTAGGAGTGTCTTGATTGTTAGGCTTATGAAGTAACTGTACACAGCAATAACATTTAATTACAACTTTAGTGTAATGAAATTTCACTTGACTTCTGTGGGCATACAGGCATTCATAGCTGAATTTGCCGGTAGGTCCATTAAAGCATGGTGATCTGAAGTTTTGGGAATGTAGCATGTACAGTGTTCATGAAATGAAGCACATTAATTTAGGGCCAAGTAATGCACATACTTTTTTTCCACCATTTTTAGTTTGTGTCACATCGATGTAACGTTGGCTGACACAGTTACATCAGAGCAA
The DNA here is from genome assembly GCF_013339695.2 of Rhipicephalus sanguineus. Lineage (NCBI taxonomy): Eukaryota > Metazoa > Arthropoda > Arachnida > Ixodida > Ixodidae > Rhipicephalus > Rhipicephalus sanguineus. The sequence goes on from NC_051176.1 coordinate 189,781,153, forward strand.
ACATCACCTTTAGTAACCAGATTTGTAGTTACAGAACGTAGTTATCTTGAGCAGTTGCACATACTATTGATATAATTAAAAGGGTCATGAACCACTCCTTGGGCTTAGTGAAAAAAGGCATCCTGTTGAAAGCAGACACTGCTCTGAACAGCTCAGCCAAATCTTGCAGTCGTGCATAGCAAGGAGTGTTTTGAAGCAGAGCACGAAGTTGCCATTTTCTCGAGTGCCCTCTTTTCATACAGAGGTCTGTACTTGCTCTCTTTGGAGCTGCTAGCGCCTGCTGTTTGGCATCACACAAGGGATAGCATACTATTTGCCAATAGCCAACATAAATCATGGGCGGCGTTTGGATCAGATGCGCTTCTTGCCACAGGGTGACACCATGTGCCGGTGATGTGCTCCTCAGTCTACTAACATTACACAGTAGCCACATTAGCATGCACAGGAATCGTAACAGAAGAGAGCAACTGTATTTCATCGTGTGCACTCAAGGTCATGACGTGCGCCGACACAACTTTTTCCCCCATGCCATCCCTCCCCATGTAGCTTCCAGCGCACTTGTTGGGACAAAAGAGAGAAAGCGCTTAAAGCATGCAACAAATACCTGTAACTTCGCTCGGTCTTGACGGACTTGAGAAATTTTTGCGGCAATTGATTCGTGAGGCAATAAACCCCGGTACTGAGGTCATTCGATGATTACTTGGAAAACTGGATCATTACCCCTTTAATGTTTTGATAACTTGTTTTATTCTGTGAACATTTTGCATATAATTTCATGGTCTCTATTAGACTTTTAAAACATTCTTTTCTGTTTCAGCTCTGGAATGAGTTGTGCGAAATGATTTCCAAGAACCCTGATAAGGTGCACTCACTCAAAGTGGACGCCATTATTCGAGGTGGACTTCGCCGTTACACAGACCAGATTGGCCAGCTTTGGAATTCCTTGGCTGACTATTATATCCGTGCTGGATTGTTTGAGAGAGTATGTGTAATTAGTTTATTTTTATTGTTGGGTGCTCTGCAGCCAAAGAACATTGGCAAACTCGGATGACATTTTATACAGAAGCAGTGAGCTGGCTGATCATATTGCACATTTTCTACAGGAGCTTTTTAAGTTCCTTTGCTCTCGGGTAAAAATCTAAAAAGTTCCTCATTTTTGTACCCTGAATTTGTCCAGTCAAGTTAGACCTCCCTGAAGCTTACACTTTTGTCGAGGTATGATTTATGACTGTAATTTGCAACAGTTAAAAGGGTGATCCCAAATATGGATTGCAAACAGCAAGAACCCTGATTTCTCACTGGCCTTAGAGTACAGCTCCTTAAGTGCCCGTTTGTGCATTTAATGTCAGTGTAACTGAGCGAACGATTTGTTTGTTTATTCATTTATTGAAAATACAGGCCCAAAGAGGGCATTGGGTAAGGGGAGCTTCAGAAAATGTTACGTGGTTTAGATGGCTTACAATCACACAGGAGAGGGTGAAAGAGAGTGAATGTGAAGCGCAGGAGAGAATGAATTACGGTGAAAGCAAAGAGAGGGAAAGGAGAAAATGGAGGAAGGTACAGCGCTTAAAGCATGAGGAAAATTGTAGCAATTGAGGAAAAGCTCTGTTGCCATGGTGTATTGTCCTTTTGGGCAAAGGACAATACGCTGTGGCAACAGAGCTCACCGACACCCACTTTTCGATGCCGCGTCTGCAGCTGCATCCACTTTAACCCCTTTTTTCAATCAGCCGGTTTGAATTGCACACCGGCTGTTTTTCACTTGAGCCGGCTCTTCGTCCAGCCCTCCAAGACGGAATAGAGCGACGACGTTTAACAATCAGTAATAGCCGACGCATAAGTCGCGAAGCGCTCCGCTGTCGGCGGCAGCGTGTTACTCCTGGTCCTCCCTCCTGATAACACCTAAGCAAACTTTTCCCCCTCCCGCTCCTTCTCTCTCTTTCTTCTTCCCCTTTCATTTGGTGTGTATATAAGCACGGGAATAAAAATGAAAATTTTGTCTTGATAAAGATCAGGCTGTGACGGTAACGTCGACGTAATAAATGAAGTTATCTTGAAGTGCCACCTCTCATACTTATACGGCAACCACTCCTTCGACTAATACATATATATATAGGAAAGAAGATTACTTTTAAGGGCTCGTTTTTCGTTGTTAGACATAATATTAATGAGAACTAACAGACAATAATGGCACGGAAAGTATAGGGGATGTTATTTGTAGTAATTAGGATATAAATGTGAAGAAAGTAAAGTGGACGAAAAGATAACTTGCTGCCGGCAGGCACCGAACCTACAACCTTCGACAAACGCGTCCGATGCTCTACCACTGAGCTACGGCGGCAGTCATCCTCCCGTCCACTTTATGGGGTACATATGTGCATTTAAACATAGGAGTGTTAGTCAGTGCCCATCGCAGCCATAGCGGCAAGTGTGGAGCACTCTTTTTCTGCACGTAGGTGTCACGTAGCACGTGATCTTTTTACGAGCTGGCAGCTGATCAATAATCCCTCACTCACTCACATCAAGGCACCAAGTCTGCCAGAACGAGACCCTCGCTATGAATGAAGGAAAGAAGATTACTTTTAAGGGGTCGCTTTTTGTTGTTAGACATAATATTAATGAGAGCTAACAGACAATAATCCCACGGAAAGTATAGGGGACATTGTTTGTAGGTATATGTATATATGCCTGCCAACCTGGGGACCTCAAAATTTGGGAGATTTGTAAAGTATTGATGTGTGCAAGGGTGCTGGCAGAGCTGCACATGTACGAATGAAAGTTTAATATTGCAATGCAAATTGTGCAATTGACTTCTCATGTGCTCACCTCACCCCCCCCCACCCCCTAAAAAGGTTGGAAGTGCAAAGGCTTGGCCGAAGAGCCAAACAATCCATTTAGTTTGCCTTTTGTAAAAATTCTACCTCTCTATAGCTTAGCTGACTTGTCTAAGCTATTGACAGCTTGTGCAGTTGTCTGTGCTTGAACCATGATCACACACATGCATATCAAACAAGACCAAGGGACCCCTTTTGAACATGTGAGCATGCCATCATGTTTGTGCCCTCGTGCATGTCAACGTTGGTGCAAACACTGGTGCAACACTGGTTCATTTTCTGTAGATTATGTAAAAATATGCCATGTGTATTGGCCTCATTTATCTCTAGTGTTTTTTTGTGCATGCAGAGGTAATATAAGAAATATAGATAACTCCATCATCAGGGTGTTTAATAGAAAAAAAATATGTATATATTTGTTCAGTTCTGGTTTAGCTCTGCTGCTTACCTGGAAAACAGAGGTTAGATCCCAGCCATGGTGGTTGCATTTAGGTGGAAGTGAAATGCTAGAGGCCCATGTGCTGTGCGATGTCGGTGCATGTTAAAGAACCCCAAATGGCCGAAATTATCTGCAGCTCTCCACTACGGCATGCCTCATAATCATATTGTGGTTTTGGCATGTAAAATCCTAGACACTATCATTATTGGTTCCAACACATTCCATTCCACTTCAGAGGAAGAAACTGCAGTGGTTTAGAAATTGGTTTGCAACACTGATGGGGTTCAAAAACCAGTTCGGCAGAGTAAACTTTACTTTCGACATGTTGCACAGGACTTTTGATTTAAATGTGCTAAGCTGAAACACTGGAGACAGCACTGCCCGAGTGACTGCACTTGTATAAATTCATCAGGACTTGTATTTTGTAATTTTCCATTTGAAATTAGCACGTTGGCAGATTGGAAACAGTGAATTATATTTTTACATAAATGTAGCAAACTCTAGTGAAAACAGTTGCAGCTGGCGTACTCATAAACACGGTCATCTTTTGAGCACTTTGTTGCATGGCAAGCGTGTGTGGTTCTTCGACATGCCTCTTTCAAGCTGTTAATCATACTGAGAAAGGGCAAAACAGTAGAAATTTATACGGATGTCCGAAAAAAAAAGTGAAAATTTTTAGCTGGGTCGAATGAGAATGTTAGAGAAAAATTACCATTCAATATCAAACAACATGGCAGGATTACGTCTGGTTGAAAGTAATGATATAAAGGAGAGCAGCACATCATAGATTAAAATAGTGTGAAGTGCATTGCTTGTTGAGTTAAAGGCTACAGCATCATGCATCATTTTGAAAGAATACAAACATGTTGAGATTGGTGAAATAATAAATTGCTGTTGTCTAAATTGAGACAATGAATTAATAGACTGCATAAAGGCTAGACATGTTAACTCAGTGATAGATAACTGTTTCATATAGGTAACCTTCTTCATGTGCTTGTTCAAGAACCCAGCCATCTGTGCAACAGCAGCATTATACCAGAGTCATTTAGATGAGTCTCCATTTGAATTGGTCTCTCCATGTATACCCATCGCGGTGGTCTAGTCATTATGGAGCTTGACTGCTGACTCTGAGGTTGCAGGATCGAATGCTGGTTCCTGCAGGCACATTTTGATGGAAGCAAAATAGAGGCCCTTGTGGTTAGATTTAGGCCCGTAGCCGGGGGGGGGGGGGGGGGGGGGGGGGCCGAAATTTTTATGATACATGATGTTTTACCGAAAATAAATAATGAAAATAGGCGTTTTTCTCAAATAGTCAAGGCTTTCGGCAAGTGCCCCCCCCCCCCCCCCCCGAAAGAAATTCCTGGCTACGGGCCTGCCCTTCACTGTAGTGTCTCTCATAAGGACAATCTGGTTTTTTTGATGTAAAACTCCAACAATAATTATTATATTAGTCTCTCCATGTAGACTGCAAGAACTGTTATTGATTACGGAGTTGAGTTACGGAGCCGTACAGTAGATGGAGCTGTTTGTTCGGTAGATCATCACACTCATCTATGAACGCGCACGTATAGCATTCTAGAAAACCAGAACGACAATAAATTACGACCATGGCAATAGATGACGACCACAAAACGTTATAAACAACCAGTGTGCAGCCCGTCACGGCGGTCTAGTGGTTAAGGTGTCCGAATGCTGACCCGCAGGTCACGGGATCGAATCCTGGCCGTGGCGGCCGTATTTTCGATGGAGGTGAAAATGCTGGAGGCCTGTGTACTTAGATTTAGGTGTACATTAAAGAACTCCAGGTGGTCAAAATTTCCCGAGTCTTCCACTGCAGTGTCTCTCATAGTCATATCGTTTTTGGGACGTTAAACCCCAACAATTATTATATTACAACCAGTGTGCAGTAAAAGAGCATTACTCGGGCGGTGCGATCGGTATTTTTGTTTGGTTTGCCGCGCACAGCTCATGCACACGTCCATGCCTTGTTGATTTAGAAAAAACTACAACACACGCTACTGCGGAGGGTGTAGAGATTGTGGATAAACAAATGAGCTGAGGAAAGGAGCACAGTGTTGCACAGGTCGCGCAGAAACAACGTGGTGTCGATATCTGATGAATGTTTATGACGCTTGTATAAAATCACAGTGGGAAATACAATGGACATGTATGCAGTGCAAAGTAACCTAGAAGTTTGACAGTCACACCTCTGCAACGAACACTTTTCTTGAACGCCTTCCTCAGATCGGAAGCGCACGCCACTAGAGAACAGCAGTTCGGCTTTGCGAAGCGGTGCACCTCTTGTAGCTGCTGTCCGGATTAGTCTTTAAGTGCACAGAGCTCCGATATTGAGTTCTCGTCAATTTGTGGCAGCACAGTGAGGTCCTCTGACCGTTCGGTGCTGGATGATGAACGCAACAGTCGCATTTTCTTGGTTCGAAAGGTTCGCCAATGACTGCGGCTCAGCTTCTCCGTGGCCTATCCTTATGGAGACGCTAGCAGATGATTCCGTGATGGCGCCCCACAAGAAATGGACGCGCCCAGTGTTGCTGGAGCACCAAGCATTATGAATATCCCCTATTGCTATTGATAATAAGCTTCAGTTGCCTCTAGACTTCGGCCCTTTTCTAAGAAATTACTTAGCAGCAGAGTCTAGTAAGATGCTAACATTTTGGTCCTCCAGAATATGATATAAAGTTTTTTTTTTATGCATGAAATAGTAAAAGATCGTCGACCCTCATGATCGTGCACATTCATGTCTCAGAATTGGTAGCTGTAATTGGTTACATCTTGACTGAGGTAGGAATTGTAATCGTAATCCGTTACTCTCTTGCTGTCATATGTACAAGTCAGGTTTCAAGTGACAGCTAAGGTCACTTTGCTCAGTGCAAATAACAGAAATTTCTTGAGATGTTTAAGTTTACTATTTATTTTTTGTTTAACAGGCAAGAGACATTTATGAAGAAGCAATACAGACTGTACTGACTGTTCGGGACTTTACTCAGGTATGTGGACAGATCCCATCAGTGTCAGTTTTAAAAGCTTAGCCCACTGAGACAGTAACTGGAACTAAAAGCCTAAAGTTTCTTCCTGTTTTTGCTACCAAACTTAATAGGGTACCTATTATAAAATGCCCTACTGTTTAGCTCAAGTATTATGCTCCTTGGACTGTGTCCCAGGAAAAAATTTGTGCTTAAAGAAATTTTGTGCAAATAATGGTCATACTCATTACATAGTGACAGCAGTGAGTTAAGCTGTGTGTAGTATGAAACTATAACAACATATGCCAGAGAGCATATTGTGCAAGTACGTGCAACTTTTATGAAGTGGGCTATTCTGGTAAACACTGCATTATAAAAAATAATTTCAAAATTTTCTAGGTTTTTGATGCCTATGCCCAGTTTGAAGAAAGTGTTCTCTGTGCTAAAATGGAAGAAACTAGCAAAACAAAGCCCAGTGAAGAAAGTAAGTGCAATTTTTTAATATTTAGTCTTATAAGAGATGTTTTATCGCATTCAGCTCAGGCCCACTTTTGTTTTTCTTTTTCATGTTGTGAATGTTTGCTGCATTTTTTATCAAATTTTTTTCATAAAATAAGAATAAGGTTCAAATCAAGGTGTACGTAGAAAATAAACTATTGAAGTGGATACAAGTCATCGTCCCTGGTTTGGTGACGCCCATAGCTTGGCCCTGACATTTTATTCTTTGACAGATTTAAAGTGTTACTCGTTCTATGCCAGAGCACGATTGCTGTATCATGCTTCAAAACCTATTAACGTCAACAAAGGACAAGACACAAGAAACAACTGGACAAAAGTGCCTTGTCCTGTTGCTTCTTTTGTTGCTCTTGCTAAGTAATGAAGGTGAATGCATACCAACTACATCAGTGATTCATTTCACTGTATCATGCTCACAGTCTGCTTTGCGAAAGCTGTATTATATCAGTTTTAAAGTACTGTAAAAGCTCGTTAATTCGGATTTTACGGGACAGCAGAAAATGTCTGAATTAACTGAATGCCAAGTTATCGAAATTATCAACAAAACAATAAACAAATGTCTGTTACGTCAATTCACTTTGATTTTCTTGATGAATAGTTAATACTGTACTTATTTTCCATGAGAGCAGTGTAAAAGCCTCAATTTTCGTCATTCTGCAACTTCGTTCTGAGTGCAACCATGGCGCCAGACTTCCTAATTAGCCCAGAAACGTGCTGTGCACCTCTCCCTCGTTAAGTACCGCCGCCGCCACCACCACCACCACCACGCGCACATGACAATAGTTTTTCCGCAGGTAAAATGACCGACAACTGATAGATCGTCTATCGCGATGTAGCAAACGAGTTTTATGTCAGCGTGCCGACTGTGGCTGAAAGCTCATGTTCAACAGCTTCTGCCATGTTTGAGTTTTGTGACATTGCACGCGCATTGTATCAAGTTAAAACGAAGCTATTGTTTGCCGTACCTGCATTTGGACAAAGTTGTGGACACTAACTGATGAAGATAGCCATGCGGACAACGCTGCCTCGTTTTGGTTGTCTGTGAACGCCGTTTTCGCTCTTTTGCGCCGCTTCGCACCGGCCGAATTAACTGGGTTGTGGCGAAATGTGACCGAATTAAAGGGACCCTGAAACGGTTTCTTGAAGTTTTGTCAGTGTTTAGGCAAGAGCGTCCCCAAATCATTCGCACCAGAAATTAAGTGACGCACTGTGTAGCAAGGCCGCTACGGACAATTATATCTATACCCTCCTCCTCACCACTGCCTTGCACCCTCAACTCACAGACACGCTGGCATCGCCAGCGATACGCAGCGCACTCAACGGTTTGAGCTTCGCCCAGTCATGGCCTCCGATATTGCGCGCCGATAGGTTGCGCACAATCTCTGAGGCCCAGTGTGCTCGGCAGCACGCCGTCTGGCAACAAAGACGAAGCTCGTGGAGTGGTTGATATCTGCTCCGGCAGGTGCCACCACACTACCAGCCGATCCTATTTTATTCTCCTGTACGGCGACAACCTGCAAAAGCATGCGGACAAACGAAAAGAATTCGAGAACGATCACCGATAAGCGTAAACTCTGGCAATGTGGTTGTGTCTTCAGGGGTGAAGTTACAGCCGCAGACACGTGGATCGTGCCATTGAACGGATAGCGAGAGCGCGACGCTCCTTGCAGTGATGAGCTGAAGGGATCCTGCTCGGCAGATGCCTCACAAACATCGCACGATGTCGCAGCTTTACAAGTCACCAATTGCTAAATATGTGGTACACAACACGGCTAGGGCAATTCATTGTGTCCAAGAAAAGAAACCTCGAGATAAACACTGTCGCTCAGCTCACGTCAACACGGAGCACGTTGTAACACAGGCAGACGACGCTTGCTGCCCACAGGAGGTTCAGTGACGTGGACTTGACATATCCAATCAGATCAGCCGCCTACGTGACGTCGCGCTTCCTAGACGACGCGCTCTGAAAGTGGGCGGTTTGAAAATGCGTTTGGCTGAGTCGCTGTGGTCGGAGAAATAAAGCCTTGTAATAAATTACACAGTTTACGCACAGAGCTTAAATCAGTCTGTAAATAATCCTTAGGACTCGCTATACTGGCCCAATGTGTTCGTAGAAAATCGTCAAAACCGTTTCAGGGTCCCTTTAAGGACAGTTTGATGCCACTAAACAATGCATATGCTGGCCAAGACCAGGAAGCATGTCCGAATTATCTGATTTTCCGAATTAACGAGGGTCAAATTAACTAGCTTTTACTGTATGTATGAGCTGCTTATAACCAGCAGAAGCACTACAATTACTGCCATGTTAATTTTACTCTTTTTAATTTAACTTTTAGTTTCATTCACTTTTCTCAGAAGCTTGTTGTCAGTGGCTTTTAAAAGGATAGCGATGCGAATGGAAAAATGATCTGCTCAGGAAGGAAATAAAAGGAAAGAAAAAAAGTGACAGAGCTGTGAGGGCAATGGGTATTGACAGAGTGGTAAAGTTCACTAAGACACTGACACAAAAAGAAAGAGGACACGCACAGCACTCTGTGTGTTCTTTTTGCTTTCGTTGTCTTTGTCTTAGTGCGCTTTACCATTCCTAATATTTAAACTTACCAGCTGGCTCGGACCCATACCCTAGTTAGGTAACAACAGGCTTGTCTTGCTAGTTGCTCTAGGAGGTGTCAGCACTATTTCTCCAGGAGCTATTTGCCTCAGACAACTGGTTTTTGATCTGCCGTTTTCGCTGTGTTAGGTGTGACAGATTTCATTACAATGGCAGTGTATAGAAGGCTGGAACTTTTCCCACCCATTTTTATACAGTCGATGAACAACTTTTTGTGGCATAATTAACGTTGATATAAATTGATGATGACTGTGCAATTTGTACTGAATATTTGTATTGTTGATGCATAAAGTGCAGATTTTATGTACAGTGGCAAGTGTCAAACTGTTCTTTGTGCTGCATCACTTGGTTAGGTGACCTTGAACTTGAACTGCGTCTGGCACGCTTTGAGGATCTTATGGATCGAAGACCACTCCTGCTGAACAGGTCTGTTGAATTGTTAAAGCTTTTTCTTGAAGCAGGCTGGTTGATACACATTTATCTGCATGATTCACATTTATCTGCATTTCTGTCTATGTTGTAGTGTGTTGCTGCGACAAAATCCACACAATGTTCATGAGTGGCTGAAGAGAGTTAAGCTTTTTGAAGGAAAGCCTAGAGAGGTAAATAAAACTTTTGGTAAACTTTTTCTAGGCTGCATCTATCTGGTATGTGTCATCCAATAAGATTTACTGTTTATATTCCTTATAATGTCTTGAATTTCTTCTTTTCATTGGGACATCAGATAATCAACACTTTCACGGAGGCTGTCCAAACCATCGACCCCAAGCTGGCCACTGGGAAACTGAATGTCTTATGGGTGTCATTTGCCAAGTTTTATGAAGAAAATGATCAGATTGAAGATGTGAGTATTTAGCACTGCTCCTGTACACACAAAAGGAATGCTTAAGGAATGCGCTAGTCTCTAGAAAATAATTATTACCAAGGTATATGACTGCTGTTATCACACATACAGTTGAACTATGATTTAATGAAGTCGGCAAAATCAGCAGTTTACTTATGCTGAAATTCAACTTTTTCATTCATTTCTTTTACACAGAAGGTGGTACAGGAATGTTAAAGTAATATGGAAGTATGAAATTAACTATATTTCAATAAAGAGTTCAGTTTTGTTGAACCGGTCAGCAAACTCACTCATGAGTCAACTCACTCAGACTCAGATCGTGCCATGAGTCTGTGTTCTAGTGAGTCCAGCTGATACCCCGATCACACTGGCAAATTTAGTGTCATTTTGAGTGAGTGCACTTATGCCTCCAGAATGTCACTTTGGAAGCGCGCTGCTACAGAAGGGAAATGTACATTGGAAATGATGCTAATGGCAATGTGCAATTAAATAACACAACAGATATTTGTTATTTCAGGCAATGCTTATTAAGTAATAATGTGTTATAACTATAAGCAGCCCTTAAAATAAACTTTAGGTACAGACGCAGCGGATGCAGCCATTAGGACACGGCGTGTGCTGGGCATTGCCCCTGGTGGCTGTTGCTGTAAACTGCCAGAGAGCGAGGATAGAAAAGTAGTTTTTTTTATGATATGGTATGTTTTAATGCAATACAATATTCCTAATAATGAAAACAATAGTTTAAAAAATACTATGATCTCAGCTTCTGATAATAACTTACTTATTCTCGAGCTACTGCTACCGAGGCTAGACACCCTGTCGCAGCGAAGTGAGTTTGTCGAATGCACTCGACGGCAAGTGCACTTTGCAGCGAGTGTCACCAAGCGTTCCTGTGTGACAGCGTACAAAAGATGCTAGCGGTGAAGTGCACTCCCTTAAAGTGCACTGGCTTGTGTGACGGGGGTATGAGTTATATTTTGGTGAGTCCGAGTCCGAGTGAGTCTGCTTGAAAATTTCAGTGAGTCTGAGTCCGAGTGAACCTGATTGACGAAAAATTTCGCGAATCTGAGTTTGTGTGAGTCTATTTGAGGAAAGTTTTGGTAAGTCTGAGTCTGTGCTAGTTTGGTTGATGAAAATATTCGTGGGTCTGAGTCCGAGTGAGTCCGTTCGAGGAAAGTTTTTGTGAGTCTGAGTCCAAACGAGTCCGGTTGAGGAAAATTTATGTGAGTCTGAGCCCGAATGAGTCCCCCTGTGCAAAATTTTTTGTGATATTGAACTTTTAAACTTTTTTGAAAATTTATTCGGTAGCATGTGTAAATGAACACGTCTGTTTAATGCATTCGGAGAACTTCAGGTTAAGGTGTATACATATGGTACCGTTTGTACAAAATATAGAACAAAACTACTTTTTTTCAATTTTTTTTTTTGGCGTTTGACATGGAGGCACATGAGCTGCCTGTCGGTAGAGTTCGCTGGCATAGAGGATAAGGAAGAGCACCGGTCCTCACTGTGATTCCAGCCCTAATATTCACCTGTCATGGTCGTGGTCACGGCACAATACTGTCCTGCGTTTACCTGTGCACCGTACTCAAAGGATACAATGCCCTCTACCTGACAGTCAAGTAACTCATTCTGCCATTTGCCATAACTTATAAGCACTCACACTAGTCGCATCTGAACTCACGTTCACTTTCACAAAACTCAGGTTCATTCTCACGCAACAGACCTTCATAGCCGATGTCTGCAAATGGCGCAAGAAAAGCATGCACACAGACAGAAAGCAAACATTAGAAATCAAGCGCTTGTCTTCATCTGTCTGTACGTCCTTTTGCTGGGATAATTGTCCGCACAAGCTATACAAGACAAACTAGACCAACAGTTTGTCCTTCACACGTGCGTGCGCCTCGTCCTGTCTACTTATCTTTAGCGTTACTATCAACCTTATGTCCTCTCACGCTCACTACCAGTGACTCACGTCTGTGCACACCTCTTTACACGCACTGGCATACATACACCAGCTCATCGTTGAAATGAGTCAGTGATGCGGGAAGTGGGGAGGGGGGGGTGACGCCGGTACTATTTCACGGAAAGTTGTTGATGAATACCTCGCATGTCTTTTATTAAAAATGTGGTTACTGGTCAGCAACTATTGATAACTCGTAATTGAAGGTACAAAATCAAATGGAGCCACAAAATGCACCGGTTATGTGAGATATTAGAGCATTGAAAATATGACCAAAAGGCAATTCTATGCTTTCTACAAAAGGCAATTCAGCGTCCATGCGTCTAGTGTCTCTTCCTATGTGTCCTCGTCTACACCAGCGCTAAGAAACTGCCTTTCCGTTAACAAAGTGTGACAAAGTGCAAACAGCAATTTATCCTAATGCATGTCACAAAACGATGGCATAGCGGCGGGACGAAGATTAACGTGATCTTTCTTCAGAGGAGAGATCAACACAGAGCGAACCACAATACTAAAGACAGTGGCAAAGCAAAATAATTCTCGCCCATTCCGTTGTTCTGTCTTTGGTCTAATTCGCAATGTCTGAGGCCTATAGGTGGCGCAATAAGTAAACCATCATGGCAGTAGGAGGGCATGGAAGCGTGCTGTGCAGTATGTTTTGACAAATGTGTGACAGATGTGTGACAAGTGTCTGCCGGTGCTGCTTCAGTTTTCCCATGAATACTTGTGGCGAACGACACACAGCGTCGGTGACTGTTGCATCATTCACTACCATTTGAACAGCGGCTGTATCATTTCATGTGGCAAGATATAGTAGTAGCTTGCGCACGTAGTGTCTGGAAAGGTGTCACGGGTGGATTCCAAAAAGGAAGGGGAATAGAAACGCATTGTCCGCGCTATATGCGACGTTTTGTCACTCGCAAAAACAAATAGCTGCAAGCTGTAATGTGATCAAGGAATTCTGTTTCCTCTCGGCAATTCCATGAGCTTTTAAACTTGGATGACTTCTTCGAATACTTGAATCGCATTAGGGGATATCGTTGCCATGTTCCGAGCACGCCAGCAGTTCAGCCCACACTGATAAAACGTACAACGCAGCAACACTCATTTTTTGCTATTTTTTTTTTCTTTCCTCTTCACATACCTTTCTATTCAAATGGTGTTCACCGAAGCAATTTGGATGCCCCCCCCCCCCCCCCTCCCATCCTTCGTCATTGTGCTCGCCCAGTCCACACTGCAAAAAACTCGATGGCAGCTGCTTTGCTCAGGCTCAAAGTATATTAGCTTTAGTTCTGGGTATATCCGAGTGACTTGCATTTCCAAGCTCTTGCGTTCTTTGTACACCCCTTGCGGGCATCTGGCGAACAGAAGAATGCAGGGAGAGTGCAAAATAATGCAAGAGCTTGACACCCCTGGCGCTTGGAGCCCGCAACACAAAACTCTGTATTTGTATCCAAAAAAGGTGATTTAGAACATTTTTGCTCATGTGAATGGCAATGGGCATGTATACATGTGTTGTTTTGCGTATTTATTCGTTCTTGTTTGTAGTAAACTTTTCAGTTGTTAGATCGGCACCTTGTCCTGCGATATCCTTTGTCTTGTGTTGCGGTGTTCCGTGCAGCCCTAAAAATGAACATTCCTGTCCTTTCTGGAGACTCGTACGATCACACAGAAGCCAAATCCACGTTCTCACCTTTCAACATGGCATTTTTCAATTTAGCTTGAATTTGACCACTTGGGATCCTTTGAAAGCAACAAATTTCTACATGGTCTGCAGCAAGCTGCGACCATCCCCAGGGACACAACGGCTCTTATCGCTGCTCACCTATGCACACTGCTTCTTGCCTTGTGTGCAGGGTTCTCCATTAGGGTGAGGGGAAGGGCAAGTTTCACCACAGTACCCCCCTCTCCCAACACCCTCCCACTGAAGCCCTTGTGATCAGAACGCAGTGCAAAGATGGGGTACTAGGAGGTGCAGCCCCCCCCCCCCTTTCCCATCGTTGTGCGCAGCTATGTTCACCGTGGTACTCGTATTACCTTCCTCCATTGTTTGTGAGAGAAAGCCGATATTATATTGACCGCAGTGACTGGTTCTTAGCCAGTTTCGAAGAATATCTTTCCAGAGATATCTGAAATCACTTCACAAATGCGTGACATTTACTAAAAGCAAACATAGCATTTCTATTATTCGAAACATTACTGAGGCACAACCAGGCCACCTACTAGGGCATGGTTCCACCAAGTTCCAAGGGTAGTGGGCTCGATTATCGAAAAGCTAGTCGCCTCTTATATTATTTACTCAAGCCTTAGATGCCCCATCAAATGTGACAATTGACTGTTGGCGTCAACATGAGTGATACAATAAATTATCATCACGGGGTGACATCATGATACGTCATCATGTGACTGTCGTCACATGATGTCTTCACATGACATTGTTGCTTGGTCAAAGGTGAGCTGATCAAGGAGGCTGTGCAAAAGCAGGTGAGGCGCAGAAAGCTTGCAATGCCTTCGATCCTGAAGGCACCATGTGACATGCACCCCGTTAGAAGCAGAAAGCTATCGTTGGGGGACGGGAGAGCATCAATACATCGACTGAGAAGAAAAAGAATAAGACGGAATTTTGGCGAGTCTGAGTCCGAGCGAGTCCAGCTGAGTTATATTTTGGTGAGTCTGGTTCCGAGTTAGTCCGGTTGACAAAACTTTTCGTGTGTCTGAGTGAGTCCGGTTGAGGAAAACTTTGGTGAATCGGAGTCTGAGTGAACCTGGTTGAGGAAACTTTTCGTGAGCCTGAATCCGAGTGAGCCCGGTTGAGGAAAAGTTCCGTGTGTCTGAGTCCAAGTGAGTCCAAAGTGAAAAACATATTTATTGAGTGAGTCTGAGTGAGCTCCATTTATTTTGCCAACCTATTGTTGAAGCTGGGATCCGGTCACCACGACGTGGTACTGGTGAAGTCCTCTTCCCAGTGTCCGTACGGCATGCATAAAGCTAAAAGAAAGGCAGCTCCAATGCATTGTGCTATTAACTTACTAATAGGTGTTAAGCAAAGCTGTCACGCCCATTCTGCTGCTGTGGCTTGCCATGAAAACTTTGGGTGTTGCCCAGAGTGGTGTAGTACCACCTTATGCTCACTGAACTGATCACTTACTCTCCACTCAGTCCGATGAATACGCGACATTGAAAGCCATCACACACTGCAAAAAGAAAAGGACTTCTCTCAAAATCGCATAAAGGCAAGGCAACAACTTGAATTATAGCACGTCTGTTTTTGGTGGCCATGTTTTCTGTTTTAGGGCATTGCGCACGCTTACGTCCGAATTGAGCAAAATCGAATATGACATTGTGAATTTTGGTCGCTGCTGTAGATTGTTTGAGCAAGACTTTTGTAAGTTGGCTTTACCACAGAACACTGACTTAATTTTATACTGCTGGTCTCCATGCAGCAAGTAACAATGAACAGCTCCAGAAAAAAAAAAAATAACTCTGTTGGCTCCTTGTGTCAGCATTTCACTTATGAAAACAACTTCCACTAAAAGCACCTGACAGTTCCGATTGCTTTTACTAGGCTGGGGTTTTATGCTATTCTTCAGGAGTCCAGAACAGCTTCTTTTGAATCCAGGATCATGGAGAGTGAGCTCCATGATAACCTGAAACGAGCAGCGAGACACCCTTTTTCTCATTGATCGAGATCGCTTGGAAGATTCTAGCCTTGTTGGCAACCTCCATTTCCTGAATGACTGCAGTCTGTTGCAAGATAAGCGAAAGCTTGTTGCATTTACTAAAACTACTTCTATGGCTATTTGTGCTTGATGCTTGGCAATGGCAAAAATACCAAATCGGGTCTGATGCATGGCACGGCCGGCACGAAATGCACAACTGTGGCGGTGGTATAGTGCTCAATACATTGTGCTGGCGTGCTTGCATGCATGATCTTTTTCACCTTCATTCTAGGGGCAAAAAGGTGATCATTCAGGCACCCTTTGCCCCCAGTAAGTGACTGTAAAACAAATGCAGGACATATGACCAGATGCCACATTGTGCTCATGGGGTCCAGTTCCCTGTTCTGTGTGTTGCTTGTAATTGCACGACATTCGACAAATATCACCCAGCTTGTCCGAGAACAAGATATAGTAAAATGTTCTGTATTGGTGTTTAAAAGAGTATGAAAGCATCCTTGTACCCTTCTTTATACTGATGACAAATAATTTCCTGAGGTCCCACTTGTGTTGTTGGGCAGTCTTAAGTCGCAGAGCATGCAGTACAGAGTATCCTTTTTGTTGTAGTAGCCAGCATTCATAGCTGAAGCATTGGTTCACATGTGTGATATTTTAAGGAGGAGGTTTTGTGGATCATTGAAGACCACCGTGTTGTACTTTCACGGCTTTTAGAACTAAAATTAATGTCACATCTTGACTTTCCTTCATAGCAGCATTAACTTCCAACTGGAGGAGCATTCAGACATCAGTTGTGTAGTAGTCTGTGTCTAATTATGCCTGTTTCTATTTTTTTGGGAAGGCTCGAATCATTTTTGAAAAAGCAACCCAAGTGCCTTTTACAAAAGTGGAAGACCTTGCTCACGTGTGGTGTGAGTGGGCAGAGATGGAACTGCGACATGAGTAAGGAATTTTTTCTCAAACCTTTTCCCTGTGTGTAACAGCATGTTCTTTTTACTTAAACACTGGCAACCACTTTTCAGAGACCCTGCAGCACAGGTTGAGCCTGTCATTTTCATTTGCTCTTGGCAGTGTTTTAACTACCATGAAAGTACCCTAAGCATTAACTTGCTCTAGGAGTGAGTGTTTTCCTAACTGACCAGAGCATCGTGAGGTGTGATATCAGGCAGAAGATACTGAGACACACTGTTTGCTATGCTTAGTTAGGTGCACACTTTGCATGTCTTGTCATCATACTCTCTAAACCACGGTGTAAGAAAAATAATTTAGGTGTGGACACTCCGCCTGACGGCGCGTCCACATAATGTTCGCCTCTTTCCTCCTCTCGGCCCCCATGTCGCAGCGCCTCCCACGCAACCGCGGCCGGCGCATGTACTATAGAAGACGAGCTGCGTGCGTAGCGTCCGTAACGGCGTTGCGCACGTGAGAAGTCAGCGAGCAGTAAGACTGCTCACGAGCTCTAAGCAAGACGCCGCGCTTTTACGTACGCAACGCTGTTAGGGACGCTATGTGCGTCGGGTGCGCCGTTTACACCGTGGCCGTATGAAAAATCGCCGTGAAAAAATGCAATGAGGTGAAAAAAAAATGAAGAAAAACGCGCGTTCGCCTCGTCGCAATAGGTTTCTTAAGCCCCCATGTCGCAGCGCCCCCCACGAAACTGCGGCCGGCGCATGTATTAAAGGCGAACATTATCTGGACGCGCTCTCCTTGACGGCGGGCGGAGAGTGTCCACACCTAAATTATTTTTCTTACACCGTGCTCTAAACAAACAAACAAAAAAGTGTTTAAGCTTTACCATCTTTTCATTTAGAAAGCAAGCACAATAATAAATGTTAAATTGGGATGTGAGGCCAGCAAACCAGTGGCACTGCCTTCCAGTTTTGCTTGGAACATTTTGTATACTCCAGACAATTTTTCCATTTTTGAAATTGTGATGTACACTTGCTCTGTGTCTGCTGTAAGGCCTGTATTGTGTATGATTTGAAGTATTTTGTGTCATTTGTCATCTACAAAATCATCATAGTTGGCCGTGGCACTGTAGCAGCCTGCAGTCTGGGACTCTGGGGACACGTAGTCTTCTGCAGTGCAGTTATGAAACTGTGCACCATGTAGAGTCATGTAAAGAAATTACAATCTAGGGTTGATAGGGCATGGTCCAGGTCATCACAGGATAGACACTGGCGCTGTGACGAGGCACAGTAGCTGGCACAGCTGTACCTTTCTTATCGATGTGTTGCCACGGAAACACGCTCAGAACAGGTGGGCCAGTATGTGCCTTGCCACCTGTGAATGTCCAGAGCTAGGACAGGGGACATCATACAATTGAGAGTGACTGAATGACTGCATGCTTTGGCAGTGGTAAACGGAAGCATTATATAAGCATTCTTGCTGAGAAGCGGCGAGCTTAGTAAGGCTGGGTGTAAGTGAAAGCATGTCCAACGTGAGTAAGTACTGCCTTTGGTACCAGTACCGCAGAAGACTTGCGATCTTGGTGCACTGCTCATCAGGCGTTGATAGTGAAGATGATGTGGTTTGGAGGACAACTTCAGCAGTGTTGTGAGAATGTGCGGTGTCATTTTTTCGAGGGTGAAATTACTATATGGCAAAGAATTTCTGTGAGGGGCTCCTCGGGCCCCTTATTGTAGACAAGAGCTCTAGATGCCGTGGGTTGTATAGATTTGGGGGGAATTATTCTTCCAGCTGGTTCATGGCTGTAGTCTGCGCTCTGTGGCAGGCATTGCCAATGTAATCAGTTATGTGGCATTTGAGTAGTGATGAGCCATCATGATTATTGCAGGTATTGGCCTGGCCATGAACGCAGGTGTGATGATCAAATATTGAAAAGAAAAAAAAATTAGCGCAGCTTGCACTAAGTCGTGCAAGGCTGGGTCACAGCAGAGCTGGTGGACACGTTTAAGCTTCTTTTGTTAACCATATGTACAGAATTCTTGCGTGATGATGGAGTGTGTGCCGGTTCATGATGATGATAATTTTTTATCTATGACACACGGCAAACCTCAACCATAACAGCTCTGCTGTAAAACAGCTGAAATGGCGAGTATCCAAGCAGGTGTCGGGCACTTTCTTCACGCATCAATGCTGGAGCAGTGGTGCTACACTAAATTCCTCCTTATTCAGCCATCCTTACTTCTTTACAAAGGAAAGCTGAGATCAGGGAGCAGCTCTTGTCTTAATACTAGCCCATGGCAATGGTGGCCTCAGTTTATGCTCCTGAAAGCGACACTGTCGGCACACCCCAGCAGCAGCTGTGGTGACCAAGTCCACTTTAAAATGTAAGCTTCTGGTACACATTCATGAAAGCATTGCTTTCATTAAAGGAGTCGTGACACAAAAATTCGAACGCAATTTGACTGTTACATCGCACTGATGGGAACATAGAGGTGCCATCTGTACAATATTAGCCACAAATACAGCCTAAAAAGCATTTTAATTGAGTTTTGAAGTTCGTGAAAGTGCCAAATCAGAAATTGAAGCAAAAAGTGATTAGGTCATCATGCGGGAACCCCTTGTAAACAATGTATGTCGCAAGTGTTGGCTGGGTTACTGGAGACGTGTAGGAGATGGACAGTGCTGGTAGACACACCTGCTGATGCAGAGCCTAACCAGAGACCCACAAGCATAACATTGCAGTGACTTGCCCACTTACTGACTCTGTGTAAAGCATTGGCTGTGAGATAATTATCAACTCGCAGTATTCTCATTTTTTTTTTCAACAAAAACAGTGATGTGACTGAGAAAACAAAAACAAAATTATATGGTAGTTGAACAAAACGGCACAAGATGTCACTGCTGGCTCTGCTGCTGTAGAGTTACTGTATATACAGTAGCTCTATGCTGCTGCTGCTGCTGCTGCCGCCGCTGCTGCTGCCATCAACGGCTCCGGTATCCGGGTATCCGCAAACATTAGGATAGGAACTCTACAGACAAACTAAAGCTCTCCACTGCTGTGATCATACTGCGTAGTGGACAGATAACTGCTTCGGCGCTGCGACGTATGTACAGTACTCGCGGATTAAAACTCGACATCAATACGTTTAGTATAACTACTTGTATGTGCAATTGCTTGAGATAACCACGTCATGTCGCGATGAATCTGGTCTCTAAAGATAATGTTGGCTCTGATATATGCATTCGAGTCAAAATGACACCAATATGATCCAAACTGAAGACTGTAGAAACGAAAACATGTGCATTACTTAGCCCTAAATTGTCCTATTTCATTCCATGAGTACTGTACATGGGATTGGTATGTCTTTAGAACACAGCGCTGCCCGATCTAACTAAGTCAGTGAAGCGTACATCATGCCACTTACATGTTAGATATACACACTGTTACAGAGCGCCACTCTTGTGACTTCACTTCTTTTGTAACTTCTCAACCTACTACTTTACAAATGATGAAAGTGCTTCAGCATGCCTAATACTGTGGCTGCTCCAAGGCTCACACAAATCATTGCCTCAGCTGGACAGCGACGATAAAAACAAAATCACAGCCACCGGGGAGGTTCGTGAAGTAAATCGAGCTTTTCTGACTGATTTATGCACTCTTCCCGGCACCTTCATCAATCGGCGTACTAGATAAGTTTGACGATCAAGAAAACGAGCACTCCCAGTGCTCAACACAGCAGACGGAACAGCAGCACTGACAACATTGCAGAAGGTGGCCAGTGACGTCACTAGTATTCGCAGTCACCTGATAGTAGTCATACACGAGCAGGCCGAGTACATCACGGGGCCCCGAGTGCTCTTAAAAATCGAAACTGCCTTCGGTCGTAACATACGGGCATATAATTAAACATTCGTCTTGCGTTGGGGCAAATGAGTTTCGTCAGTAGCCACTGATTAAGAGCAAAAAACAGAGGTGCACAAATTTTGTGTCATCGCTCCTTTAATCGCAGTTTGCAGCATCACTGCACGAGTGAAATGTGAAAGATAATGAATTTCCTTTTGTGAACTTCTTAACTAAATTTCAATAATGAGTAAGTTTTGTTTCCATGCATTGATGTTTGTAATTCATTTTGTAGTAAACCAAGGATTATGTGAAGATCCTGTTGCAGTGAAATTATTTACACCCTCCCCCCCCCTTTTTTTTTGTGTAGTGTCATGGAATGAAGGAAATGAAGCCATACCAACTTGGCAGGCTTTTTTAAGACTTCTCTTTGAGGTGCCTTCACTACTGCTATCTGGTCCACCCACCAACTATAGTCCCGAAGTTACCATGAAAAGAATGTGACAAAATTAAAGCATATTTTTTTTGTCTTCAAAAACTTAAAATGTAAAACACCTGGGTGCTATAAATGTGATTGTTAGGGAGCGACAGTATGCCACAAGAGCCAAGAAGCTAGGAGTGGACAGCATGCAACATAAACTTCTGCCAAAAAAATGCGGGCATTTTTCCTTCTTTTTTGTGAATGGCACATTAATTGAAGTCCTGTTTTGTGGAAGGCAAAGGCCATTCTCTGGATTCTTACACCTTCAAGAGTGCTAGATGGATAAGGCATTGTGACTACAACAAGGGAAGACCTTGGCCCTTTTAGCGCGATAGCGTTAAAGAGCTTGTTTCGCAGAAATTCCAGTGTCCGTGTTGGTGGCGTTGGCAGCGGTGTCTTTGGTTGTGAGCGAAAAATCTGCATTGTCCGTGAGCAAACATTCGAGGTAGATGCAAATAATGAAATAATAAAAAATCTTTGGTTCGAGTGGGACCAGGGATTCTAACCTGTGCCCCTCGCTCCTTGGCATGATGCGTTTAGCTGCTTGGCCACCATGCATACATCCTCTAGCTTACTAATGGCGAGCTATTTATATACACCATTTAGCGTTGGTGGTATGCACATCTCGGAGGTTCTTCAGTGGCTTGACAGAAATCTTGCGAGATGGCGCAAAGGGCCCATGGGAGCGCTTTTCATGTTTGGTCGCCCCGCATGCATGGAGATAGGAGCCAACACTTCCACACTTTGGCTTTCCTTGTGGCACAGGCTTAGGTGTCGACCGAGAAGGGAAGCCAGGCTAGCAGTTGGGAAGGCAATACGAACACGGTCCAATTACGCTGTCGTGTTCTACTCTTGAAAGTGAAGCTCAAGCGTCCTCCAAGTTTTTCGTGAATACCATCCATACTTCCAATAGAATATTTCAAGGTGCAAAAGTTTTGGTGTTATTGCCGTAAAATCCCGAGCAAGTGCCCCCCCTACGGTGAAAGATAATCAGACAAGATTTGGAGTGGGGGCCCTTGCTCAGTCGCGGTTCAAAGTTCAAGATGGCGGCGGAAGACAACATATGAATAAAAAATGCACACCCGTGCTTCTAATGAAATGCTTTACTGAGTATGCATGCATTCACCATTTCCAAAACAGTGAATGAAACAGTGAAAATGGCGGAAGGGGAGGGTGCACGGCGCTTAATTGCTCTGTCATTGGCGCATATTTCAAATCTCTCAAAAAAAGACAGTTTCACCGCAAGGGCGAAACAATGAATGCGATAGCAACAAATTGTAGTGTTACACGAAGTGAGGCTGGCAGCTAACTGCTTTGCATCCGATCTCGCTTAACTACAAAATGCTGGTGTAAGAGAATACGGCCACTCCAGGGAGAGATGCTCCCCGCAAAGTCACTTCGCGTTGAGAGCGCAGCATGTAGAAGGGTATACGAGTCGCCCGCTGTGATGGCTTTCAAGATTTTAGGGCTTTGAATCCAAGGGCGAAAGCCCTTAGATTCAAAGTTCAAAGTTGCTTCTCGCGCAACGCGACACTCTCCCCCCCCCCCCCCTCTCGCGTCTTCG
This sequence comes from Rhipicephalus sanguineus, assembly GCF_013339695.2. Lineage (NCBI taxonomy): Eukaryota > Metazoa > Arthropoda > Arachnida > Ixodida > Ixodidae > Rhipicephalus > Rhipicephalus sanguineus. The sequence goes on from NC_051176.1 coordinate 189,803,810, forward strand.
CGTCTTTTAAGGCTCATTAAAGATGGACGGGGCATTTCCTGTCTGCTTCGACGGCAGGCCTTCCGAGCAGGGTGATGTTATCGCATGCACCCTCCGAGAGATGGGCCATCTTGTTTGAACTCTGCTTTGGCCGCGTTCGTTGCCCCCGCTCACGCGCTTTTATGCGCGGTAGAACATACAATGCGCGGAGGATCTTACCAATTTGGACTTCATACCGGAAGGACATGACGGCGACGGCAAAAACCCGTCGAGACTGTCCATATAATTGCTATCGCAATAAAAAGGAGGGGGCGCTTGCTCGGGTAGGGACACTTGCTCGGGATTTTACGGTAATCAAATGGTTTTTGAGGGAAGTAAACTGTTAATTACAACTATGGCGTGCAGACCCATTACAAGAATGTGCTTAAGAAGGGCAACTGCTCCCCTCTGGTATTGGTTAGCTGATTGTTACATTTTGCAATAGGATGTTCCTTGACATCTGCTGACCAAGAACTGGCTAATAAATGATTGGTGGTAGTTGATCCTAGAGAAGAGTCCTGTGTGTTTGCAGCTATTTTTTCCTCATTTTATTATAAAATGTTTGGTTTGGTAGACAAAATGTGCTTGATTTTTTTTTTACCGTGAAGCATGATGTTTTTATCTGTACCATAATCTCATCACATTTTCTTTAGTTGTTGGTCTAAAAACTTTTAAGAATTGAATGAGTAAGGAGACCTTGTGGAGCACTTTACTGGTATTTCATAACATTTCTTGTATCTGAATTTGTTATCGTTGTGATTTGCAGAAACCATGAAGGGGCTCTCAATCTAATGCAGAGAGCCACTGCTATGCCTTCCAGGAAAGCTGCCTATCATGATCAAGTATGCTTCATTTTTCTTTAGATGCATGCAAGCCAGGGCATATGAGAAAAAAAAAAAAGAAATGGCTCAGCTTCTACATAGGTTTTTTTTTTTTTTTTTGATAGATCTTGTGCACTACCTGTATGCAGCATATGAAATTCAACGAAGTGTAGAGCAGAACTAGGTAATTACGGGAGTTGTGATGCTGGTCAGCATCACAAATGCATGGAACAAAATGGGTAGTGGAAGACTCGCTATATTAGCAAGCCTTTAGGCAGGCATATTGAATGGTGTCACTGTTTTGCCCAGCGAAAAGTTCTTCTGTAATTTTTTTCATAGTTGCCACTGCTTTCTATAACCTATCACTGTGGTATTTAACCACATTCTTAATGTGTGAATTTGTGAACACACTAATTTTTGTCTTGCTAACTGTGATTGTGGCCTGTTGTCTTTTTCCAGAGCGAGCCAGTTCAATTCCGTGTGTATAAATCACTTAAAGTGTGGTCCCTGTATGCAGACTTGGAGGAAAGTTTTGGGACATTTAAGGTAGGTTTCTATGTGTAAATTTATCTAAGAGTTGCAAGACATGCACTTACAATGAATGATACCTTGTAATGCAATATATTGCTCATAATTCTTCTAGCACTGTCTTCTTTAGCCTTTTTATATAAGTCTTAAAAAAACTCATTCTGAAGGTAAAAACAGAAAGCCAGAATTGCAGAAGGGTTGATAGGCTGACTAGTTGGTATAGATTCATTGTGAAATTTTGGCAGCGCGAACAAATGGGACACAGAAAGAGCTGCGCTTCTTTGTGTCCCGCTCTTTCTGTGTCCCGTTTATTTATGCTGTCAAATTTTCACAATGAGAAAGCCGGAAGGCTGGTCGTTTTGTAAACATAAGGAAGACTAAAGTTATGACAACAGGTGAAAAACAGAGCATTTGGATAAATAAGGATGTAATAGGTAATGTTGAACACTGCGTTTTCCTGGGATCCAAAATGGACAAAGATGGTAGGTCTGAAAAAGAAATTAATTGAATAGCATTAGGAAAGAGAGCAACGGGTGGACTGACCAAGATGCTGGCCTCAACGCTAAAATATGTCTGATTAATGGCCCAGCTTTCTCATGGTAATGTATGGGTTTGAGTCGTGGACCTTGTGGAAATATGAAAAAAAAAAAAAGAAAGCTGGATTCTTTTCAACTATAGTGCTGGCTTAGAGTTTAGAGAACCGATGGAATGCCAGACGAACAAATACTTTGGTCATACGAGAGATGAATCCTGAATGTTCTTACGAAGTGAAGGTGATGACACTAAAACTTTATTTTATTCATGTCATGTACGGTGACCGCCCGTCCCGCGACTCGCGGGACTGTTCTGCATTGTTAACTGCAAGCACTCCATGCTTCCGAAAAAGTCAGCTGGCCGTGCAGTTCACGGCAGTGTTGAATGCTTCTGGCACCAGCTGCACGCGCTGTCCTACTGTTCTCCCCGATGTGGGCGGCGGGTCCCCGCACTGGTTTAAAACGCGGGCGCCTTGTTCAGCCATTTCAGAGTCATTTCAGAGGTGGTTCAATCTGACAAGGAATATTACTGCAAGAAAGTAAAACAAGTGACGTCGAATATTTCACAGGCTCTTAATCAATAACGTGTGTAAACTATGACATAGCTGTTTTGTGAGAGACTATTTTTTAGTTGCCGAATCTTTATGTTGATATTAATAACTTTGTCTTGTGTGAAAGCATATTACAGTGGGGTATAAAATAGTTTTGTTTACGCAGATATATATTTCAACTTTATCAGTTACTCTGTTTCCTTGTTTCAGAGATGACAAAATATTGCAAGAGAAAAGTCTCGCCAAACGTTCAAAAATGAATTAGTTTTGCTAATTCGTCATTGTGCTGTCGACTGCACCCATATGAACATAACATTGGTACAGCAAATTTTAACCCCACGGACAAAAACATGAGAGCTTGCTACACTGCTCGAAAAGTCGTATTTGACCAGCTATACGATGATCATTTGCACTCTCGGAAAAGTTCAAAGCATCTGAAGAATCCGCTCATTTGTTCTGACACACAATTTGTGCTCTTGATGCTCAAATTATAAATACAAGAATGTATATTCTTCTATAGTAATTATATAAATGGCTGTTCAATATTTGAAAACTACTAGAAAAGTATTTGGTTTCGGAATCACCACTCGCACAACACTATGAAATCACAAAATTCCTTGGCTGAAATACATTGTGTACAACGCGCACGACACTGGCCATTCTGAATGCACTGCTGCAGACCGAGTGTGAGCAGCGGCCCCTGTAGTAACAGAGCTAGTGAGGTGGCCAGTTGCGAGTAGTCATCATTTTGATTCACCACGCAACCAGCTAGCGTGTGTCTTTTCTAGCCCTCCTGTGGTAGTCACGCTAGCTGCCTGTGCGGTTCAGTGAATATACGACCTGCAAGCCCCATCTTGGAGATACTTGTGGTGGGGGAAATGCTGGGTGAGCCGACATGGCTGGTTGCTTCATGTGTGCTGTTTTTCCACATGTCTAGTATTGGAGGTTGTGCTGGGTCAAAGTTTCGAATACGCATTGAAATAGAAGGTAACACTAAGCATTGCCTTAACTAGGTTCGCACCAGACATATGCTAGCTGATGAGCACAGGCATACTACAGGCATCTGTCTGTTTACACATGCATACTAGATCGCAGGATAAATTTTGCATGCATCAAAGTACGGTTAGAGCGTGGCTCCCTGTATCAATAGTACATGTATGGGCGGTAAGGCTGATTCATGTCATGTCACGCCTGGTGAAGGCAGGCACAGTCCGCAAACATGGAGAAATTCTTGCAGCAAAAAGTAAATAATTGTTTCCTTGACTTTGCTTGTGTTTTGATGATACGAATATTTGTTTCAACCCCCTGAAATCCATATTGCCACTATTTACTGTGTATTATAGTATAAAAATGCAAAATGAAAGCAACATTACTTTCTTGGTGGAATGAAAATAGTTTAATGGTTTGTTAGCATGAACCAAGTAGCTTGAGAACCAGCCATCGCACCTTTTTCAAGGTAGTGCCCATGAAATCTATTCGTCCACGTTTCTGCTCATAGTGCTGATTCACATGCACACTCACTTCTCTCGTCGCTGGCACTATCACATACAGTAGACTCTCAGTAAACGGAAATCTGTTAAACAGAACTGCTGCTTAAACGGAACAACTGCAACTAATATAATTGGTTTCATACTTGGATTCTGCACTGCTGTTCATCTCTCAGTAAACGGAACTCCTGTTAAATGGAACACATTTTCTGGGTCCCTTCAGGTTCCGTTTAACGAGAGTCTACTGTACTTATAATGAAAAATGAACTGCCGGCTGTAATAAGTACTGTTGATTTTGATAATTATTTATATTGAATGTTTAAAAACCTATTAGCACTGGAATTCAGGTTTTGAAACCCTGAATAGCATAATATTCAGTTGAATATAGAAAGATCTCAAATATTCACTGAAGATCAAATTTTGATTCCAACAGATTGTTGGCTGATCAACTACATTAAGGCTACTTACTTACCATAGCTTTTACTCCTGTATTATGGTTAGGGCTCTCCAATGTGTTGTGGCTTATTAGAATACAATTTGTTATGAATAACGGGGGTATTTTGCAAAGGTTAATGCTGGACAGCCTGAAAAGACGTAACCTTCAACCTCAGGAGTGTGGTGTAACCTTCCTATTTGATGTTTCTATGTATGCCAAGTCTGCAAAGGCGGTGTATGACCGGATCATTGATTTGAAGATTGCCACGCCTCAAATCATCATCAATTATGGCCTATTTCTGGAAGAAAACAACTATTTTGAGGAAGCATTTAAGGTAAGGTTGAGTAGTACTGCTAGTACAGCATGTGCTTTACTTGACAGGCCCTATTTTATGAATTTTGCAGGCTTATGAAAAGGGTATTGCATTGTTTAAGTGGCCCAACGTCTTTGACATCTGGAACACATACTTAACCAAGTTCCTGAAACGTTATGTAAGTATGAAACATTTTCCTCATGTAGTTGGGGGGGGGGGGGGCGTATCGTTGAGCTTGCAGTGTGTTTTGCTTACTCTTACCTTGCTGTCAAAAATAAGCTCATTTATGGTGCTGTTTCTTTATTCTATTTTGAGACATATTAGTAGATGCATCACGTACCATGATACGTATAAATGTAGCTTAATAGTTGATGTTTTGAATACAAGTAATATCTTTAACCACACAAGCAACCTGGTAAGCTTGTGCAAGCAACAAACATTTTCACATTTACTCACTTGTGAAGTGAGCTTGAGGACGTGGGCATTCAGGACAGACCCTCTTGAAACCAGACACTAGTTACTAATGGTGAATGAGTCAGTAGTGTTACATGGAAAATTATGTTTCTTGTACTGTACAATTCAAATTAAACTTGTTTCATATTGCTGCCAGGACCATAAGCAGCCTAAGTATGCGTTTATCATATTTTCGGCTTTGCTAAGAAAGTCGGCTATAAAGGATATGTTGGTGTCTGCATACATAATAGAACCCCATGGGTCCCAATACATTACTTGTAAACTGCTCAGAGTAGATACTATTTACTTCAACATATTGTTGTCTGTTTGCTAAACAGCTCTTTTTAGTAGGTGTGATACAATATTAGATACTCTGTCATTACCCTGCTTACTCAATGTAATATTGTTTGCCTAAGAACAAACCAAGGGTATATTTTTTATACTAAATATTATCAGTAATTTTGTCTAACAAGTAATAATAATAATAATAATTGTTGGGATTTGATGTCTCAAAACCACATGATTATTAGAGATGCTGTAGTGGAGGGCTCCGGAAATTTCGACCATCTGGTGTTCTGTAATGTGCACCTAAATCTGAGCACACGGGCCTCTAGCATTCTGCCTCCATCGAAATGTGGCCGCTGCACATCTAGAAAGTAGAATTTGCTTTTAATGTGTAGATATTCTAGAGCTACTACTCTAGGAAAGCTGTGTCCATCCGCCTATCTAAAGCAACATGTTTTGCTCCCTAGGAATTCAATGGGTCTTATCAAGGTATATTTTACGATGCAGTATGACTGCACGATGGTGGTTTCATCTAGGAGTAGTGCAGTGAAGTAGTGCATTGTGATGCTAATGAGCTTGGACATAAGCGCTGTGGGGAAGCAAGCGTGTTTTCAAGTAACCTGTAAGAAGCTTGTGGTGACACAGTTGTGCTGAAGACAACAAAGGCAGTCATTGGAACCCTTGAAAATCCTTGAAATTGAAAAGTACATTTTCAAGGCCCTTGAAAGTCCTAGAGTTGTTTTCTTTCCATGAAAGCCCTTGAATTTTTTGTCAAATGCGTCGTAATACAATTGAAAGTTGATTCAACGAAGCAATGACCATGCTCGAATTACTTCGTTAAATTGAGAAGTTCATAAATTTAAGAAAGGGATTTTTCGGTACTTCGAAATCTAACATTGTAACGTAGTAACACCCGGAAGCAACAGTGGCATTGTATTTGCCACCGGCTCACGCCTACACGTGTGAAAAGTCTGCGAAGCCAGCCTGGACATGGAGCCTCCCATGTCCTGGCTGGCTTCAGGTTGCCAATATGCAAAGATGTGGAGAGAGAATGGAGTGATTGTGTGAGCAGGCTGAGCAAGAAAGTCTCAAGGAGACTATCAAAGCCACCTGTTGCATAAACCATGAAGTAACGAAAGCAACCACCACCTCCCCTAGTGCCATCTGGTATGCAAGAGCACTACCGACTACTGAGTCTGTTATTCATTGCATCGGTGCTGCGTGCAGCCTCGTCAAAATAAAGCTAGCACCGTGTATATGGTACGTAGATGTTTTAACACGATGATGTTGGAGTGCACGCTTGAAGAAAAAACTCCTCTTTGTCAAGATTAGAAAGTAATCACCACTTTTTTTGTTCATCAGGAAAAGTTTCGTTATATTGGGTTCGGTGACCAAGTTAGCTTCATTAATTTGGGTTGATAACATCATTGAATCATTTGGGCATCTGCCAGGGAATGGAAATTTCTTCGTTGTATCAGGAACTTCGTAAAATCGGGTTCCGAGATTCGATCCTACGATCTTTGGATCAGCAGTCGAGCGCCTTAACTGCTAGACCACCGTGGCAGGTCATATGGCATATCGTGTAGTCATATTGTAGTTTTGGGGTACGAAACTCTAGAATTCAGGGATGCCATTATGATGAGGCATTTTTATTGAGTGCTTATTTTCCTCATAAGCTGCAGCTAAAAATAAAATCAAATTCAAGCACACTTTAAAAATAGAGTGTTCGTTTTGCTCACAGGTTGTAGTGATAACAGCCATGCAATGCAAAAATTACCCACAATGTGACATCTATGGTTACTACACCCCTGAAATCCCAAGTACCACATTATTCCAGTTTTCTCCTCTCGTCACTGTGAGGACAAGAATAGAATGTTGATGCGTCCTCACTATAAAGTTTTTTTAACATTGCATGACATGCCTGTAATTTTGTTTTCAGTTTCATTTAAAATCTTAGTCAGACAGAGTTCTCTATATCTTCTGTATGTAATGGCATCATTCAAAATGCATGCGAGTTTTTGAATCGCCATTAAAATTAGCTGCACGTCACGGCTGTGCAATGATAACAGTTAAATATTCATTGTCCATTGAATCTCTCTGGGTGGTTCAGGTACTAATGAAGTGCTCAAGACATAGTCTTCATTTACCTGGCTTCTTACTGCCCCTTTAAAAACAAAAACATGTTTAAATGAATTGTTGTTGGCTGTTGGGTTTTGTACCATCACTGCCAGTTATCTCCACATACCTGGCTAAATTGGCATGCATTGTGTTATGGGACTCTTAAAAGCTATTATTATTATTATTATTATTATTATTATTATTATTATTATTATTATAAAGAACTGCCAAATAACGTTTTTTTTTGTACCAGGTTTGTATTTCTGTATTATTGCCACCTATTTCTAATGCTGTCTCAAAATGTGTTTATACTAGAGCTGTGCGAATAGCAAAATTTTGGGTGCGAAGCGAATTCAAATAATAAAGATTGAGTGCGAATCGAATCGAGTAATTTCGAATAATTTTCGAATAATTCGAAGTGAAATTAAAGAAAAAGTTGCAGAGAATCCCTAAGTATGTTCTTGTGAGATAGCAGCATGAAAGTGTTTCTTTTTGCTAGGTTGATGAAGCACTGGTGGGGTCATATTTCATAGTTGTCTTTCTTATCAAGAATGAGGCAATGTAGGGGCCAAATTCTATTTATGTACATGATTTGGTGCAACCAAAGTGTTGCCGACAACACTTTACACATGATAGGCAAAGATGCCATTTCCTCAGCCTCTCCTCCTCTTTCAACTTCTCTTGAAGCCCAACTGATGTGGCAGATAAGGGTGTGCTCCCTTCAAGTCCGGAGTTCCAAACCTGCCTCGTAGATGTCGATATATAAGAACATCTGAAATTTTGGATGCTAAAAAGCTTCGGCGTCCGATTTTTCAGACTTCCTGCCCAAATTTCAGGTCCAAAACAGCATTAATTGAGCCCCCAACTCTGCCACATCTTTCATCTCCATATTGGAACCAGCGTTTTCTTGAGTTAATACATTTGCGACCGTAGCGGAGCTTGAAAGGCAGCTTTGCCGCAATACGGGAGTGTGATGAGGTGAAGCATATTGAAAATCTAGGGACCACTTCCAAACTGACGTTGACTGTCTCTTGGCTAAGTTCGACCGTAACGGACCTTGAAAGGCAGCTTTGCCGCATTATGGGGGTGTGAGAGGAGGTGAAGCATATTGAAAATCTAGGGACCACTTCCAATCAGACGTTGACTGTCTCTTGCCTAAGTTCGACCGTGACGGAGCTTGAAAGGCAGCTTTGCCGCAATACGGGGGTGTGATGAGGTGAAACATATTGAAAATTTAGGGACCACTTCCAACCGGACTTTGTCTCTTGGCTAAATTCGACCGTAACGGAGCTTGAAAGGCAGCTTTGCCGCAATACGAGAGTGTAATGAGGTGAAGCATATTGAAAATCTGAAGGGGTCACTTTCAACCGGACGTTGACTGTATTTGTCTTTGGGAAGTTCGAATAGTTCGAATAGTAAAATTTCAGTGCGAATCGAATCGAATAGCAAACACTATTTGAAAAATATTCGAAATTTCGAATATTCGCACACCCCTAGTTTATACTATGCATACTTACTGTCTATTTCATGTATGCTGTAATGTCACTGTTATGTTAATTAGTATGACCGTGCACTGTGAGGTAACCACAGTGCGAGCCTTCTGCTCCTGTTAAAATGCAGATCGCTGCATGCGCGTTCAAACTGCTGGTACTGAGTTTAATATTATGCTATTTTTATGCAGGGTGGCACTAAACTAGAGCGGGCTCGTGATCTTTTTGAGCAGTGCCTTGAAGGTTGCCCAGCAAAATTTGCAAAGGGTATGTATTTCTTGAGCAATCGACTTTATATTCCGTGCGGCTCTTTGGTTCAGTGACAGCAACAGTTTGTATTTATGCAAGTACTCTGATAATCCTCAAGTGAAACATGTTTTTTGGTGCAGGTACCCACTTCTTTTTCCGGTAGTATTGTGTTTACTGCTTTCTTGGATAAATTTCGAGGATGCACGTCTGTCATATAGTATAGATGCACAACTGATATGTATTTTCTTGACAATTTCATCAATCGTACACTGGAGACATTGTTAAGAGCTCGTGTCGGCTATTGGTTGATATGGCTTACACTTCAGAAAGGCCTAAATGACTTGTTGTGAATGTTTCTCATGTATCGCTAGAAAGTTGCTGATGTAACAAGCAATTTTTTTTCTTAAAGGGATGACTTGTTCATTGTTTGTTAATGTATACAGGGTGCACTGAGATTAAAGAAAGCGGCATTAAAATACCTGAAGAAAGCCTGTTACATACTATTTCCAGTACATTGGAGTAGCCACCACTAATTATTTTATTGATTGTTGTTTGTAACTTGTTAATGAAAAATGAAAACACGACAAACGCCGACCAAAAATGAAATGATTTTAAAACTTTAAAAGACGTGTAAAGGGGCATTGACACAAAATTTCGTTGCTCAGATAGCCTGCGAGATCGATTCTCGTGAACATGCATATATCATCTACCCAGTCTCAACAAGGAATACGGCTTGGAAGGTCAGTTATATGAATATTGAAGTTCACGTGCCCGATCCAGCGCTATACACCACACCTTGCGACATTGACATCATAAAAAGAGACCTGAAGGTGACCCCAAGCTTCCGCAGCGTGACCACTGCAGCCGAGCTCCGAGGTGCCCAGCTAAATCATGACGTTATTGTCGCCATGGCACTTTTGCCGCGTATACGCCAGTAGGCTATTATTCAGTTGCTGCTCACGAGTCCGTACCCGCGGCAAATGTGTGGAAGCCTCAAGAAAGTCGTTGCCACCAGATGACAATGACGGTAAGGACGTCACGTAGCACATGCTGCATGCGAAAGAACGCAAGCAGACGATGCAGGCAGCACGGAAGCAGCGGAAGTAGCAGTAGTGCATCACAGTTCTGTGTACCGTTTCACACACTAGACAGCATTAGTTGCACCTGGCAGCTTGTCGTTCTTAGAGCTCTCCAAAACTGAAACTGGTCAGTAATAAACAGGCTGTAATTAATCATCTGCCATGTGCTGCAGCAAGCTATGTGCCGCGTTATGACTAATAGGCCTCCAGCAACATGTTGCAGCAGAAAAACGCCACACCAAAATTTTTGTGTCAGTAACCATTTAAAACTTTAAAAAGTGTGAAGAAGGCTTCTGTATGGAAGCTGAAACGTCTTCTGAAGTTTTAGAACTACTATTTCATTTTTGGTTGGTGTTTCTTTTTTTCTGTTTTAAAATTTTTCATGATGCCTCCTACTGGCCACACGAATTAACGTTAAAACATCAGTTTCATCATAGCTTGTTAGTATACATATAGGGTGCACTGAGATTTATGAAAGAGGCATTAAATTGAATGAAGAAAGCCTAGTACATACTACTTCCAGTACATTGGAGTATCCACCAGTAATTATTTTATTGATTAGTTAGTTAGTATTCTAACTTGTCAACCTTGACATCTACTGTTCTAATTATAAAGTTTTCGATTGGGTAATTTTCAGCATCTTTAAAAAACCATTTAATGGTGGTATCTTTAGCAACATTCTAATTGTGTGCTAATTTTTCTGGCTGATAAAGAAAGCCCATGAAATATGAAACATGCCACAAGACTATGCTCCCACCTGCATCAGAAAGCAGCACCCTCAGTTTAACTGATTACAGAAAATCACATTGCCTGTCACATGCTGCTAGAGACAGCCCCTTTATAGTGATACGAAATGAGCATCAGCAGCATGTGTCATGATTTTGCAGCAATTCTTTCCTCTAAATTTTATGCCATACTCGTCATCTAGTAGTATATCTCGCTGCTGGCTGATCCCATTGATGAGGTGGCCAGAGCACCTCTTTCACCAAGAATTGACTTTGTCAATTCACTTTTGCGGCGATGGGTGTTGTGTCAAAAAAAGATAACCATACACACGATTCATTGGTGGTGCGACAACAGCTGTTGGAGCTCATTTGAGACCAACACCAAAGCGATGTGTTGTTTGGAGAGCTTGCTCAATTACCAGAATTTTCTTTTTTTATTTCCTTCTTTCTTTGATTCTGGCTACCTCACAGTGAGCCTATTTGGTGGCGCTACATTCTTGCGTGCATTGCAGTGTAGTCATTTTCTGTAGCTCGCAGGTTCTCTTCTTCAGCCAGGAAATATTAGCTTGCAGGTAGCATGTTGCTGAAAACACTGTAGTTAGATGTCCTTTAAAAATGCTTACAAATGCCTTATTGGCCCTTTGACAATTAGCAAAGTACTTATCAGGTTAGGTGATTTATTATAGTTAACTTATTATTTCTGATTAACTAAAAATTACTGGTTGCTACTCCACTGTGTTAGGACTTGGTTTTCTCTGCTTAACATAGAGCTTCTTTTTTAAATCTCAGTGCATGATGGCTGGGACACCTAATAGAAAATGAAGCTGCAACAGGGGCTAGTTGATGTGACTTCATCGCTGTCCATGCCGCAAGGTATTGACAAACACAGAAAGAGAGATACACTCACAGAGTGATGCACATGCTACCAACTGCTCCACTTGTATGTCTGCTAACACATGTTTGCAGACACAAAAATAAATCGGTTAGTATGTGCATCACCCTGTGAGTGTCTTTGTTTCCGTGTTCATCATACCTGGCAGCACAGATAGTGATGAACCCAATATAGCAGCATTGAAACTTTTCCATTGCTGAAAGGAGCGCTCCATGATTTTGATTTGTACCTTGCAGCTTTGTATCTTCTGTATGCCAAGCTGGAGGAAGAGCATGGTCTTGCACGCCATGCTATGGCCATCTATGATCGTGGCTGCAAAGCTGTGCTGCCTGAAGAACAGTTTGAAGTAAGTCATATTATTGGTAATGGCAGGCCAAAATCTAGATCAGCAGCTGTGCCACTGGCATTGTTTGGGTTTTGTGTTCAGAAGTAGGGTTCAGTGGTCAGCTTGGTATGCATGCAGTCAAACATACCTTCTCATAACTTTTCCTTATTGTAAAAGGTATTTTTATTATAAAGCTCATTTCATCGTTTTTTTTTTGTTGTTGTTGTTGTTGTTAATGTCATGTGGATTTTTAATCTAGCAAATATAAGTTTCACAAAACTGCATAAACCGTGGAGGGACCTTTCACACAAGTAGGATTACCGTTAAGTACTTTTCTCCCAACGCTTTTTTCTTTTCCCCCTATGTAATACTTTTTCAGATGTTCAATATATACATCTTGAAAGCAGCTGAAATATATGGACTGACTCACACCCGTGAAATCTACGAACGTGCCATTGAGCTTCTTCCAGACATCCAAGCTCGACTCATGTGTGTGCGCTTTGCAGACCTTGAGCGCAAGTTGGGCGAAATTGACCGTGCTCGAGCCATATATGCGCACTGCAGTCAAATGTGTGATCCACGAGTGAGTGACATCTGCTCATTTCTTAGTTGCTACCACGGTGGTGCGATGGAAAAACTGTATAACGAATTATTGGGTATAGTGAAGAAAATTTTTTAAATTTCTCACTGATATCAGCTTGTAATGAATACATGCTTATATCTCACTACCGCATAGTATTGCTGGATTTACTTTGATATGATGAAAGCTCACTCAGTGAAGTGAATTTCTTGGTACTCCAGAACATGTTTATATTGTGCAAAGCTCTTGTGACCCTCCCCCAAAATTAAATGTAACAAGCAAACTGTGTGTGTGCCTGCCTTTTTTTTTCTCTCAACTCTCACTCACGTTTTCTGTAACTTTCTTCATGCAGGAAATGATCACTAAATGCAGGTCATCCTGTGCTCTGAAATGTTATGGACCTTAAAAGCTCACTTAAGCTCACACTTGGCTTTAACCAACTTAGAGAGGCAGCTTGCTGTCTAGGTTGATTAATGTGGAGTGCGTCTCTTATTCTATTCGAAAGTACCTTCGTGAATATTTTGTACAGTACTGAAAGTAAGCTGATTGGTCTATAGTTCAAGGCTTTTATGTTTCCCTTCTTGTGTAAACATAATATTGGTATTTTTCCAACTTGTTGGTACATATGAAGTCTTAAGACATTGTGTGTAGAGTATCGCAAACTTCTTGATGTAAGATTCCCATCTTTGATCAAATTGGCTGCTATGCTGTCTTCTCCAGCTGCTTTTTCGCGGGATATGCCCTGTAGAGCCCTTCTAACCTTATCGATCGTTACACGTGGAACTTCAGTGTCTTGTTCGACTGTGATTTCACTCAAGGTTGGATGGCTTTCTGTAGGCTTGTGCGAATAGTAAATTTTAGGTTCAAAGCGAATTCAAAGCGAATAGTGATTTGGTCGTATAATTTCGAATCAAATTCGAGTAGTATATATCACATATAAGGAAATGAGCATATTTGAACATATTTGTCATGACCCAAGTAAACTGTACAATGTATTTTTTTTTTAATTGAAACAAGGCATGTGCAAATGTCATTCTTTTTGGTTCAAAGGAAGTTGAAGCAACTTTCAATAGTAGCACGATTTGACTTTCGGTAGAATGCAAGTGATAACCTGTAAAATGTGTTACGATTTAAAATTTACTGTACATAGAACATATAAGCCAGTACAACAAGCTTTTAAACTTAAAAAATGATGAATCGATGTGAGGGTAATATGTTCATTTAACCTTGAACTGGGGCTTCACGGCAGTGCGGATTTTCTCTGTAAAGATGTATTCACAGTATAGCACCCCTCCGCTGCAGCGAAACCACCTTTACAGGGGGGTTACATGCGGATTTAACACGCATCTATTCGTTCATTTCGAACACTTAGAAATTTCCAATAATTTAAATTCAAATCAAAGCGAATTCGAATACTCTAATCTTCGTTCGAATTTTCGAAGTGCTCGAATATTCGCACAAGCCTACTTTTGTGTGAAATGTACAGTTGCGTGTGGAAGTCTTCTGCCACCTTCACTATGCCATTGAAATTTGTCTTCCAGGAAGCCGTTCACACCCTCTGTCAAATGATAGTGCACTGCACTCCATTGCAACAATCAGCAAGAAAATTTTAAAATATGGTCTTTATGACCACAATTTCTACAATGTCAATATCCAATGTAGTATATATGATGCTCTTCTTTATGACTGCTATCTTAAGTGGGCTGCTCTGTAGTTATTGCTTGAAGACCGTTGTTATTTCATCATTGCCTAAGTACATACTGCTGAGCATGCCGTACTTTTCATGCCTGCTGAGCCATCTATGGTTATTATCTAAAATGAGGTCATGCCACTGAATAATGATCATTATGAGCTGGGTATCAATGGTGCAGTGGAGTCTACAAGGAAGTTCCTGTCTGCTATCTTTTATTTTTTATTTTTTTTAGTTGCTTACGTTGCTGGGCACACAGTAGCAGCTTATAGTATGCATACATTGTTGGTGTAGAAGACAGGTCAAATAGGTGAGGTGCAATAGAAGTAGGAAAAATGAAAACATGCAGCATGCAATTTGTATATCTTTTCACTTAGGCTGCACTTTTTGCACTTGTGCTAGACAGCACCGTGTGGCTGACATTGTGTAATTTTGTGATACTGTTTGCTCTTGCACAATACTCTGGACTGCATAAACAATACTGCACAAAATTCCTGAGCACATAGCAGTTTGTGTAGATCCACCGGAAAAATGGAGAAATGAACTAGTATAGTATTACATAGTGGAAAAGGTCTGATGGCAGTGCATGTTGTTTGTTTCTTGGTAAGTTTATGACACAAGAAATGTATCTGAATTCAAAAAAATTTAGCCCATGGTAATCTTTTACCAGTATATCCCAGTAACCATCCTAGCTCCTCACTTGTCTTCTTATAGAAGCTGGACTGACTCTTTTAATCACATAGGGAGAGATAGTTCCTTCTACACCACTGGTCAACAAGCATCATGGGATTCCACCTGCTACAAAAGGCTTGCATGGCAACTGTACAGCCTGCATTTTTCTGAAGTAGTAGGTGCCGTAGAGCAAAGAACTCGAAAGAACTCGTGCTTGTACCTGCATAATATAAAATCGACTATGGAAATGCTACACTCTTTAAGCTAGTGCAGACATTGTAGTGCATTGAAGACACCTAGTGAATATAGAGAGAGAGCTGCACAAGCCCCCTTTTGTTGCTCATTGTTTCGGTAATTATCAAGAAGAAATCGTATTTGAAAAGAAATGCCTTTAGTGACCTTTTGAAGATTTTGGCCCTGACCTGCCTGTTACAAAAGCAGCTTAACAACGGGTGGGTACAACTTTAGAAGGCTGTGGCATTTCCACCTCAAAGGCAGATGATGCATACAAGGCTGCATTAATGAGTGCGTGATCTGGACTGCTGTCATAAGTCACGCAGTCGGTGACCCTGCCGTCAGAGATCACCTAGTACATGAGTGGGACTATTTCTTTAGTGAGGAAGGCAATCAGCTGCTGAGTTTGGTCACCTGAGTGGGGCCTCCCCTGACTTCTTAAGTTGTGTCCGACTATGGTATTCATTTCATCAAGTGCAGTCCTGGAGTAAGGTGGGTTTACTTTGCATGAATTTCTCATGACTGAGACGTTTTTAAATTCGTTGAACACACTTATTGACTTAATTTTGACTGTACTTCTGGCATTTATATGGGCATGTAACACAGCTTTAGCGCATTTTTGATGCACAGACAACAGCTGACTTCTGGAACACATGGAAGGAGTTCGAGGTGCACCATGGAAATGAGGACACCATGAGAGAAATGCTACGAATAAAGCGCAGTGTACAGGCCATGTATAACACCCAGGTCAACTTCATGACAGCTCAGATGCTGAGTGCAACTGCCAGGGAGGCAGCAGCTGCAGCAGGCACTGAAGGTGAGTTTTTAATTGCATTTGATGTCTTTCGCCTTTCCTTGGCATTTTCAGCAGCAAAATGTATATTCCTGCTCCTTTTCTTGTTAAATTGTGATAAGCTGACCCAAATGTGGTGTTAATCACTCATTTGCATTTTACAAGGAATAATAATTATTGCACATGAAATGAAAATGGTACAAGATCTAGACATGCCAAAGCTGCATTGGGCCTGACTGGCAGTACCTGGCATGCAGCAGTGAACTAAATATTGGAAGTGATGATACAGCATACTCACCCAAAAGAAAGCAAAGGCAAGGAAAGCATGAATTGTAATGACTGTTTTTATGCATTCACATACTACTACAGGAACAAAAAGAAAACAGCAGGCTGTAAGGGACAGTCACTCTGTTACAGGTCTTATTTGAGCATTTAGCAGCATGTGAAAAAAAGGAGACAATTCAATAACAAAAAGAAAGAAAAGAAACCACAGAGTAAATCTGAAAGGTAGAATAAGAGGTACAAGCATTAGCAAAGCCAGCAGAAAACAGGAAACAGTTATAAAATTATGTTGACTTGCACAAGGCTTGATCATTGTTTTTAACTTTTTAGACCATGCCTAGTAAATGTGTGATAGATACTTGGTGGTGGAGGATTGGAGAGGACAGAATGTAATTCCCATGCATTCTTTTGCACTATTTTGTCAGTCAGCGACAAATACAGTAACATTATTTAGGTCTAAGGAGGCAAAAGAAATATACCAAATTTTGTAAGGGCTGTGCCAGAAATGTTTAAGTGTGGTTATTTCAAGTAATAATGTTGAACCAATTAAATTCTGGGGTTTTTATCTGCCAAAACCAAAATATTATTACGAGGCATACTGTAGTGGGAGACTGAATTAATTTTGACTACCTGCAGCTCTTTAACGTACACCTAGATCTGAGTGAACTGGTATTTTTACATTTTGCCCCTGGGGGGGGGGGGGGGGGGGTTGAACTGTGGCTGCCATGGCCAGGCATCAAAGCCATGCCCTCATGCGCAGTAGTGCAACATTAATAGCGCTGAGTGACCATGGTGGGCAAGTTTGTTTCCAAGAAAAGAACATTGCATGAGGTGAGCATGAACTCTAATTCCATACTGAAGCATACTATATACCAAAGCATGGACGGTAATTTTATGTACAGACTGTGATATGTAGTAGTGGATTCTATGTAGTGCACAAGACACAGATCCAAGTTTATGGTGACATATATACAATGCGAGTTTGGTCACTATTGTAGATTGTGCTAAGATATTTAACAGACTACAACTAAGGAATATGGTTGCAAGTGCAAGTAGAACAGTCGGACTTGTGTAAGAGTAATCAGTGACCTAATCGCACTTTCTTCAATACATTATGAAAACATATAATCTGGGTTTTTAATGTGGGCACTTGTGAGATTACCTGCAAACCAGTCACTAGTGCTGCAGGAGGTCTGAACTTGAGCTGAAGAAATAGTGTTTGAACAGTTGATCACTCAGGATACCAGAACGGTGACAGCATACTGAAAATGAATTATTAGCACTGCGGCAGAAAGGTAATTACCATATATGTCATAGAAAGGCGCTTAATACGGAACCCTCAGGAACTTCAAACTTGATTTCTGAAGAAAAAAAAAAACGCTTTGAAATTGTCCTAGTGAAATATGTTGGCTTTTGTTTCTTAAGAAGTCCTTGGGCTGATGGAAGGAGCTGCAGAACGCTAACACTGAAGGTTTCTATAGTAACAATGCATAATGCTTTGCAGACATCAACAAACTATGAACCTTCAATTATATTAGTATGTATTCCAGAGAAGAGTTTACAAAAACAGAAATGTTCTTGAGAAGTAACATTGTGCTTGTTTAAGAAGCTACTCATAGTAGTTAATGGGTACTTTTTCTAGAGTTTGAGCTATTCTAGGAAAAATGGAGGTAGCCCTACAATTTTCTACTTTTATTACACGCTCTACTTTTGTGCAAAGGGAGGACAATAGCAGTTTTGGCTTATTGGGAGTGATACCAGTAGAAATGTCGTTGTTTTTGATTGAGTAGATAGAAAGCAGAACTTGTGTGATTATATCTTTGTTACTCTCTTGTTAAGAATTAACTGAAGTTCCTTTAATATAATTAGAGGGAAGCAAGCCCTCATATCTTTCTTTTTTCAATCATAACTTTTGCATATGTTCTTATTTATTTATAAAATACTACTTGCCTAACTGCATGCCCTAGCAAGAGTGGGTATACCTGTGTCCTACAAGTGCAAAAAAATATACAATACAGATAGACCCATGTGCATACTAAAGACTTCAATATTAAAACATTAAAAAATGTGGTGTTTGTACATTATAGTATGAGTCATGATTTCAGTATGTGAAACGCCCGGTGATATGCATGTTGTGACAGAGAACAGACCCTTTATGTAATTGTAAAGCAGCTTTCATGCCATGCAGTTTTCCCAACTAACAGTGCTGTGGTCCTTTCTGCAAACAGTGTATACAAGCACATTTTGCTTGTGCATTGACATGAGAAATGTAGACTTGGCTCTCATGATATAAACATGCATAAAAGACAAGCCCCAGCATGTGGAGCTAGAGCTTTGTCTTCATTTGTACCATAAGTGCCTCCACTAGTTGGGTGGATGTGCAGTGCAAAACACTACACCTTCATCCCATTTGAATGTCCACTGGATTTACAGATTATGAAAAGAGTCTACAGAGTGCCTTTTTGCTGATGGCTGGGGGGTGGGCTGTAATGCAGTAGGCAGGCATGGCACAGGAAGCTTTGCAGAAGTGTGAAGTACTTGTTGGACCGTTACATTACTTGATGAAAGCTTTGGAGAGCTGTGCCAACCCTTTTTCTTATGTTGGTGTCACCTAGAGAAATTGTATTGTGCAGGCCTTCCTTGGCAACTGTGAACGGTAAACTGTCCAGTGAAAACTAATCTAGTACGGGGAAAATTTTGTGAAAATATGTTTTCTTATAGCGCATGCCGTGAAATAGCATGGTAGATGAATGCAAAGAAAACTATGATATCATGTCTTAACATGAACAAATTTTTTTTACTAGAGACAAAAAAGACAAAAGTCTTCTTTACCTCTGGTCCAAAAATATTTTTTACGCTAAGACATAATATTATAGCTTAACAACTAACCAAATCTTGGACCTCAAAGAAAGCCGCCATACATCTACTCTGATAAGACAAAATTTTTCATTCCTGAGAGCTGCCACTACAAGGCAGTGTTGTTGCTGCCACATATTTGTTGCCATGTAACAAAATTTTTGCCACACAGCTTTTGAAAGATTTAGCAGATCACTGTTAGGGAAGAAGTTTTACTGATATTATGTTTTCACAGTGTGAATTTGTCCAAGAGTGTGACACCAGTGTCACACCACTTACACCAGTGACACAGCTTGTCAGGAAAATCCATGCGTTGTGTAGGTAAATAAGAATTTTTAAGCAAATAGAAATCTTTATTTTCACCATAAGCATGGGGCACATTTATGTTGTACTTAAGTGCCTGCCTAAAGGCTTTATACTGCAAGCAGTTGCTTAAAGACTGTTGTCTTGGCTTACACACCTTTGACACAGCAGCCAGGCATAAGAAAATCCTGCACAAGGAGTCAAGGAGCATTTGAACAAGCAAGCACACGATCAAACATCAAGCAAACCACTTGTAGATTATGACCCCTGAGCTGGATAAGAAGTGGATAAGTTATTTTACTTGAGTGCTTTTCTTCAAGGCTCTGTTTTCATGTGGTTCATGTTTGCCAAATTTGCTCTGAGGAAGTGAAGGTGCTGAAATTGAAACATGTTTTCTTTGGCTGCCTCTGAACAGAACTGTCATTTTTTGTCCTGCTGCATCTAGAATTGCTATTTCCAAGCACTGGAAGGGGAGAGCCAATGTTGAAGTCTTTGACTTGACAGTGTGTCTTGTTCTGTTGACCTGCTGCAGTGTTTAGCTTTTTTTTTTTTTTTTTTGCTGCTGTGCATAAGGTTTCTTGTTTGATCTATCTGGTGGCAGTGGTTGCATTTTAATTGTGATTAGATTAAAGAGCGCTGTGTGCTAGCGTGTCGGCAGTAGGAGAAACTAGTCCGTATTCTTCACTCTATCATCTTGTGTTGCCCATCTTTGGTGCATTAAGACAGCAGGAATCACTCCACCAATTTGCTAGGCCAAGAAAACGCTCTGCGAGCTTCTAAACGTGCACAATATGGGAATGCGAGTTAGAATAAAAAAACATTATCTCATGACTAACTCTTGCAGAGGCTCCAAAAGACTCTATGCAGCAGTTGGAAGCAGCTGCTAAGTTGTTGGCTGATGAGGCAAGGAAAGACACTGCAAGAATGCCTGGAAAGGACATACTTTTTGTCAGGTAATCACCTTCAAGTTGTCACTTTTCTGGTACACAGTAGAGCCCCTCTGTTGCATGCCTCATTGGTGCGTTTTCCTGGCTGTTACGTCAGCTTTCGCCGGTCCTGGCATAGCTCCCATAGGATGTAATTTATTGGGAACCCCGCTGTTACATTGCAACTGCGGGACCATTCCCGTATGATACGTCGCGAAGTGCGCTCCGTGCTGGCCAAGCGACCACGGAAGAGAGCGGCCATGCTGACTTTTCACGCAGCTTGGTCTGGCTTAACCATAAGATTAGCCGCATGAGTGGCGCAAGCAACGGGCATAACATACTTTCGGTTGCAGCGAACAAAAGCATAGCCTTCGAGATTCGTATTGCAAACATGGCATCCATGACTTAATTAATTACTTGTTTTTAGCGCTTGCGAAAATAAACCTGTCGAGATAGGCGTTTGTTTCCGCCGTCGCGTTGGCATGGGCTCACCGTGATCGTTATTTGTCGGAGGAGTTCGCGGTAGAACTCATTGTGCTGTTCGTGTTGTGTGTGCTTAGTTTTTTCTCGCCTACAACTGTTGGTGCCAAAAGAATCGCATACGTTGATTACGTTTCTGTGAATGATGCTACAGAAATGTAATTAATTTCTGTGGATGACGCCGTTCTCAGCTCCGCGGTTCTATCCGTCGGCTAGATCGTGGCTGAGTGCGCCTATGCGTCCACCAGTGATGAAGTTAGGATTTGGTGGAACAGGGGCCATCTTCTTCGATAATCGCTTTCGGGAGCACTTTCACTTTTGCAAGGTGTTTGAATCTACTATGAGCCATGGTGGTCCGACACTTTGCCAACAGTGCTGCATTATCGCTCGGAGACGCCGACGCATCCGGTGACAATCTCGCAAAGGTATCACCAAAAGTGATCGCTTTACAGGCGTCTGCCGTGGTGGCACTAAATTTATTAAAAGGATATGATGCTGCAGGCGCGCAAAAGCTTTCCATGCTGCTTGGGCATGAGTAAACGCACCAGGCAACATTGCACCTTTTTTTTCAAGCGTAAGCATTGAAATGAAATTCTGTACCACGAAATATTTTTTTCGTTTTTCCTGCTTTTCTGCTCTTGCGTTTCCTGGCTCTTACGTTTATTTCCTACGGTCCCTTCAAAAACGTATCAGCGGGGTTCTACGTAGTTACTTAAAGGGGCCCTGCAACACTTTCCCAGCATGGTCAGAAAATGCTGCCAGTCAGTAGTCGAGGATCATGAGAACATGCGAGCCAAGCATTATAGCACAGCACATGGCCTGGAATTTACAGTTAATTTTCAAAGTCGGCTAGAAATCGTTTCCTCTTCTTTCTACAATTATACCCAAATGACCACACCATATACCCAAATTCACGGCCATTGGCTGATTTGTGCATCGTGAGCTGCATAGTCATCGAGGCCGCTGCGGGAGGCCACCACGTGCCTGTGCACACACATGTGATCACACTGAAAGTAAGCCGCATGTTCGAAGAAAAAAAAAAAAAGAAAATGTGCTCTAGGTCATGACGCACATGTGATGTAATTTCTTTCCCCCGTGCCATCCCCCCCCTCCCCTGCTTAGCTTCAAGCGCGCTCGTTGGGACGAGAGAAGAGAGAAAGCAATTACAGCATGCGAAAAACCTCTGTAACTCCGCTCGTACTTGACGGATTTTAAAATTTTTGCGGCGGTCGATTCGAGAGGCAATAAACTCTTTTAATGAAGCCATTTGATGGTTACTTGGAAAAGTGTTGCAGGGCCCCTTTAAGATAGTGTCTTGCTGTTATTTTATATTAGGTAACGCACAAAAGACCTTCAAGTACTATAACACTAAGTGCACTAGGTACAGGGTTCTCCCCAGGGTGGACGGCAGTGGTTTTGCTGCTCACCTCTATGACTACCTGCCCAGCATCGCCCACCCTTCGGCCTTCAAGTTTGTAGTACTCGAGGATAACTTACTGTTGCTCCCGAGTACAGTCGACATTTGTTATTGAATTCCGTAAGGACTGCGAAATTGTCCCTAAAGCCGCTTAATCCAGAAAAACTAATACATGCCCTTTTACTTCCTTGTTTTGGGAATAAAAGTGCTTGCGGAGCGTTCTAACCACTAGGGAAAGTGTACAGCAAACCACTGAGGCGCAGTCAGTAAATACATTAGGCGTTATGTAGACTGCATCGAGGATTTGTTGCAACTATGTTTTAACTGTCAGGTCGTTTAAAACGGGTGTGTATTAGTGATGTTTTACTGACAGAACACAGCAGAAACTGTTGTGCATAATTGTGTCCCGTGACAGTGGTCTCTACCAAGTGTTGGTATGCTTCAGTGTGCAGCAGTATTGCGATGCGGGGAAACCAACTTTCAGGAACCGTTACGGCTGCAAACGGGTTGAAAGATAATTACCATATCACCGGTTGTGGCTTCAAATCATGCCATTTTGGACCTGCAATCAGAGCAGAAAGTCCAAAAAACCATATGCCAAAGAGTTTCAGCGTCGTCCTGAATTTCAGATGCGCTTTATATACGCTATATCTCTATGGGGCACGTGGAGGTGCCCCCCCAATTTTCAAATGCCCACTTTAAAATTTTTTGGGGTAAACCCTGAAGTCCTGGGAAGACAGGGCTTGAAATCACTCTAGACCATAAGGTTCTTAGTGTAGCATATTTCTAGAAACTTGGGTTCATCTTCAACTTTTTTGTCACATATTATATAGTAATACATTTATAGTATTCAGGGATATTGGCTTTCATTCTGCCCTACACTGTCCAAGTTGCCTCACACGTTGATGACCGAGACTTCGACATTGCCACCTTCTTAAATACAGCCGAACCTACTTATAATGACACTGGTTTTAACAGTACATCATATACAGTTAAAACTAAATCTAATGAAAGCAAGTTTTACAAATTTTCCAATTTAACAAAGAAATTTCTATTCCCTGGCAAGTACCCATACGTTTTAATGTTGTCATCAATTCGAATTAACAAAGCTATCATGTTGCTAAACCCGATTTAATGAAGTTTTTCCGGAACTAAATAAGCAAAAAATGGCACTAATTTCTTTCTGATTCTAACATGGACGAGTTTTCTGATTCTAACATGGACGAGAATTGGCTGTGCACTGTAACGTTATCGCATTAAAACATCTAGCCACACACCACGCCCATGCAAGGAACAACGGACTTAACAGTCGGTAGCGCTTTGATGTACCAAATGGCATTGGGGCGGTGGTGGTTTCTTGTCCCTGTAAATGATCCGTCAGGAACACGGTGGTAGCTTTCGTTATTTAATGGTTTATGTGACAGACGGCACTGATCGTCACCTCCCAACTTTCTTGCTCTACCAGCTCACACAGCCAGTGCATTCGTTCTCCCCCCTCTATGCACATCGGCAACTTGTTGTAGCTTCACGTGACCGTCTACCTCACCTGTATTACCCAGACATGAGAGGCTCCATGTTCGGGCTGCCCTCGTGGCCTTTTCAGGCGCGCAGGAGTGTGTGGCAAATAAGATGCCATGGTAGCTTTTGGATGCTGCTACGTCACGATTTCAGATTTTGAAAAACCGAAAAATTCCTTTCTCGATTCTACTAACTTCCCGATTTAACGAAACAATTTGAGTGCGGCCATCGCTTCGTTAAACCGAGTTTCAACTGTATAAGAATGAGCGTCTGGTGAGCATGCTGTAGGAGTGTAGACAGGTCAGCTGTGCCTTATCGTGCAGGTTATCAGCAGCGGTTTCAAAGGTTGCAGGGGGTGAGCGAGGTAGCAGTGGATTTTGAAAAGACCACCAACATGACAGGAGTGTGTGGGTTGGCCACAAGAGGATAGTTGGCAAAATTGCATCTGGTGTCGTACTTCATGTCGTATATGAAGTGAGGTCCATTTGTTTTAAATGAGCAGTATGCAGTCAGAACGAGGAGGGGAGGGTCAATGGACGCATTGCCATTATGTTAAGAACAGCTCAGCCAGCCCCCCACTTTGTGTGTGTGTGTGTGTGTGTGTGTGTGTGTGTGTGTGTGTGTGTGTGTGTGTGTGTGTGTGTGTGTGTGTGTGTGTGTGTGTGTGTGTGTGCGTGCGTGCGTGCGTGTGTGTGTGTGTGCGCGTGTGCGTGCATGCGCGTGCACAAACCAATTATAGAAGTGCAATTTTCATGGCGCCTGAACATTGTAAGTGGGTTTGATTGTATTGCCAAATCCTTTTTTTTTTTTTGAGTAAAACGAGTCTACAGCCAATTTTTTTTTGTGACAAAGATAATCAAATGCTATGGTCAGACAGTGGTCAGATGTCGTTTAGGCCAGCAAGTGGAGGCATAGGGCCCTGAGAAGCCAACTGTGGGCATTATGGAAGAGCTTCAGGTGACAATCAAGAGCAAAGCTTTCCATGCACAATGCCATTGGATGCCATTCTTAAAGGGACACTAATCAGAAAAACTATCTTTCTCATATTAATAAGTTAGCCTTTTGCAACAGTGAAAATTCTTTAAAATGCAGGTGGGTTGAAGTTCTTGCACCCGATTGCTATGATGTCATAGGTTTTGATGGCATCTACTAAGGCCTACGTAGTTCTTAATCAGTAAAAGTGCAGAGTCCCCTAAGGGGGCCAGAGGCTTAACATACCAAGTTTCAGGAAATATTGTTGAGCCAATGTGGCTACAGTATGAAAAACTTTCAAATTCGTGATGTCATGCTGACATTTATATACAGAGATTGTGGTGCAAAATATTGAAATGAAACTTTGACCTTCATCTTCTCTTTTAATAATGAACCTATAATTGCAGAATTACAATAGTGTACTCAAAGGACAATTTATAGTCTAAACTGATTCATCGTTTCACTCCCATAGGGCCTACACAATCATGTTTGGCTGTGAAATTCTATGCAGGGCTCGTACAGGTCCTTGAAAACCTTGGAAACCCTTGAATTTGAAAAGTACATTTTCAAGGCCCTTGAAGCTCCTAGAATTGTATTCTGTCCTTGAAAACCCTTGAATTTCGAATTTCGGGACCAGTGCAGTCTAAAGTCCACAGTGCAACCTGCTTTCTGTTCTAGATTAGCATCAATGCAGCAAACTTTCCATTTCAGAAACAATAAACCGTGCAAGTTTGCATGTATTTTGTTTGTTCATGCCTTGTCCTATCGTTCATTTCACTCCTCATGCGTCACTTCATCTTGTCTCGCTTTTTCTACTTATTTCCTTACAACTTCACTCTTGCCTCCTGCATTTATGCTGCTTTTTTCCCTGTCAAGCGAGTGGTACATGTGGTTAGTACATTGTAACGATGTCAAACCTTGCCAACACTAGAGAAGCCTCAGCACCTGTCCTGAACATTTGTTGTGTATTGGGAACTCCTTTAGATGGCATCAAGGCTAGACTTTTCAACAGTATAGTAATACAGTTAAAGCTCAATCTAACAAAACCCGATTTTACGTTGTTCCCAATCTAAGGAAGAAATTTGCATTCCCCGGCAGGTAGTCATAAGGTTAAATGTTGTTGTCAACCTGAACTAACGAAACTAACTTGGAACCGATACCAATTTAACGAAGTTCTTTCTGAAATAAATTAGTAATAAGAAGCACAATTTTTTTTTTCTATTTTTTACACAGATGGCTTCTTTCTTCAAACATGGGTACTGACGCTATTGCGTTAAAACATCTGTTACCCATAGTCAAGAGTCTCGTTTTATTTTGACAAGGCTATACACCACTGACACACACTTTTACGTAACAGATGGTACTACGAATGGCAGTGGTTTATTGTTCCTGTCAATGCTGTCACAGGAACACTACTGTATGCTTTCGTTATTTTGTGATTTATGCATCAGATGACACTAATCGTCTCCTCGCAACTTTCTTGCTCGACCTGCTCGCATAATCACTGCATTTGTTCTCCTTGTCCTTGCATTTCGGCTGCATGTCATATTTCACATGACTGTCTACCTGGCCTGCATCATCTGGACCACATATGTGAGGCTCAATGTTTGGTACACCTGAGCATACTTTTCACAAGAGCACGCGTGGGTTAGTGGCAAAAACAATGTCTTGGTAGATTTTGGTGTGTCTACGTTACAATTTTACCTTTCGATGGACTGAAAAGCCCCTTTTTCTCGATTTTACAAATGTTCGTTAAATTGAGTTTCAACTGTATATGTATAAGTGCAATAAAATTTAGTCCGAATTTAAAACATTGTTATAGTAAAAAAAAATCCCCATTTGGATGCCATTTTCTATTCCTTGAAAAAAACGTGTGACAGGCCCTTGAAATTCCTTGAATATCCTTGAATTTTCTCCTTTGAAACCTGTACGAATCCTGGAGCCACATCACCATTAATATGGCATCCCAGTTCACATTTTTTTTTTTGTTCTGTGCTGCTGTATATTGGTAGAATCACTGGTAGGGGGTTTAATAAACTTCCACATGATACTTAGAACTCGCTAAAGGTGGCTATTGCAGAAGCACTGCTGAGCATCAACATGCACTATATGATCCAAGTATGCAACTACTATTAGTGAAATTCAGTCAGTAGTTGAGGATAAAAGTGGTTATATGCAAGTCTTCAAAAATTCACTAAAGAAAAAAGTTGAAAATTTTGAAATAAATATTCTAGGGGTGTGCGAATATTCGAAATTTTGAATATTTTTCGAATAGTGTTTGCTATTCGATTCGATTCGCACTGGAATTTTACTATTCGAACTTCCCAAAAACAAGTACAGTCAACGTCCGATTGAAAGTGACCCCTTCAGATTTTTTAATATGCTTCACCTCATGACACTCTCGTATTGCGGCAAAGCTGCCTTTCAAGCTCTGTTACGGTCGAACTTAGCCAAGAGACAGTCAACGTCCGATTGAAAGTGGTCCCTAAATTTTTAATATGCTTCACCTCATCACACCCCCGTATTGCGGCAAAGCTACCTTTCAAGCTCCGTTACGGTCGAACATGGCCAAAAGACAGTCAACGTTTGATTGGAAGAGATCCCCAATTTTCAATATGCTTTACCTCATCACACCCCGGTATTGCGGCAAAGCTGCCTTTCAAGCTCTGCTACGGTCTCAAATGTATTAACTCAAGAAAACGCTGGTTCCAACATGAAGATGAAAGATGTGGCAGAGGTGGGGGCTCAATTAATGCTGTTTTGGACCTGAAATTTGGGCAGGAAGTCCAAAAAATCGGAAGCCGAAGCTTTTTAGCATCCAAAATTTTAGATGTTCTTATATATTGACGTCTACGAGGCAGATTTGGAACCCCGGCCTTGAAGGAAGCACACCCTTGTCCACCACATCAGTTGGGCTTCCACAGAAGTTGAAAGAGGAGGAGAGGCTGAGAAAATGGCATCTTTGCCCATCATGTGTAAAGTGTTGTCGGCAACACTTTGGTTGCACCAAATCATGTACATAAATACAATTCGGCCTCTACATTGCCTCATTCTTGATAAGACAACTATGAAACACCACCCCGCCACAGTGCTTCATCACCCTAGCAAAAAGAAACACTTTCATGTTGCTATCTCATGAGAACATACTTCGGCATTCTCTGCAACTTTTTTCTGTAATTTCACTTCGAAGTATTCGAAAAATGTTTGAGAAATATTAGAAAATTATTCGAAAATTATTCGATTCGATTCGCACTCAATCTTTATTATTCGAATTCGCTTCGCACCCAAAATTTTGCTATTCGCACAGCTCTAAAATATTCCGATTCTTATCTGAAATCTTGTTTGTAAAGTTGTCCTTGTGTCCTCAATGCACTTGCTAAAAAAACTCATTTTCACAAGCATTACGTAGCACATTTGCACAAAATGACAATAAAGACATGAGCAAGCAAGGGAAAAAAGGTATACAGTTAAAACTAAATCTAACGAAACTCGATTTTACAATGTTCCCAATCTAACTAAGAAATTTCCATTCCCTGGCAAATACCCATAGGGTTCAGTGTTGCCATCAACCCAAATTAACTCATTTGGCCACCAAACCCGATCTAACGAAGTTTTTCCTGAAATAACTGAGTGGAAAAAGTGGTAATTTCCTTCTAATTTTGACTGAGATGGGTTTTTCTTCAAGCATGCGCTCTAACGCTATTTTAAGAGGCTGCACGCCACGCAAATGCACGGTACAGCGGACTCTGCAGCCGGTAGAGTTTTTACGTAACGGATGGTGCTAGAGGCAATGGTGCTTGCTTTGGTTATTTCATGGCTTATGCTACGGATAGCACTGATCATCGCCTCCCATCTTTCTCTCTCGGCCTGCTCACGCAGTCACTGCATTCATTCCCCGCGTCATTGCATATCGGTAGGTGGTTATAACTCCAAGTGACCATCTACCCGGCCTGCATCGACTGGACATGATGTCCCTATGTCTGGACCGCCCTCGGGCTGCTCTCGCGGATTTTTCAGACACGCAGGCACGGGTTACCGATAGAAACGATGCTGTGGCAGCTTTTGGGTGCCGCTACATTACAATTTTAGATTTCGAAGGACCAAAAAAATCCCTTTTTTTGATTTTACGAAATTCCCGATTTAACGAAATAATTCGAGTGCCCACATCACTTCGTTAAATCAAGTTTCAACTGTATGAGGAAAGCTAAATTTATTTTGAAAGCCAGGTAAAGAAAGTATCGATTAACAAGACTATGAGTCCATCTATGCTGAGCTGTTAGGATAACAGCACTCAATTTTCGAGTGGTTAACAGATTGCCTCCTAATGCACGAGTCGACCATTACTTCCATTATACTTTTTCTCTCACACTGCACTGTAGATATTAGGGCTCAAACTCACAGTTCCTGCAGTGGAAGCTAAGATGGCCCGCACTGCCATTTGGCACATTGTTTGCATGCTCCCACATCCTGTCATTCCTGCCAATATACTTTTCTCTGCAGGACAACAGTAATGCATGAAGAATATTTGCTTTACTCCCAATTAACTGTGCCTTCTTGATGCTATGGTGTTGTGCACTGTGTTGGCTGGCATTGCACAAATTTGAAAGCACGTTTGGCTGTAAGAACACAGATTTTACATTCCATTTGTTCCCAACCTTCTTCATCCTATCTATGTGTAGAATTGTCTACGCGTTGTGTCACTACATATTTTTTTATTTCCATGACCCTTCTGCAGTGCTTCAAAATTGTGCATTCTGGCAGGTGCACTTGAGAGCTTTAAGTAAGCATGGGCCACTGCAGGGACCACCAGTTGTGTGATGCCCTGTTTTACCGACTGGAAGTGACCCAACAGCACTGGGAATAATGGCTTATTGGCCGTGGGCTCATGCAACTAGCACACATACTTGTTTACACACAGTCTCACAAACACCAGGATGTGGATGGATGAACAGTGTACTTGCATTTGGTTGATACATTAATAACACTCTGATAGCCCTTAAGGTTGGGTAAAAAGGATTGTACTTATCAAAGTGAATTTTTTTGTTGTTTTTTAAGGGGTGGGACTACAGAAGATGAGCAGAACCTAGCAGAACAGAGCCGTACTACAAACCCAGATGAAATCAGCATAGATGATGAAGATGGCTCCGATGATGACCAACAAGTTGAAGGTGAGTTTAGCCTTGGCTTTTAGACTGCAGTTATAGTGTGGTGTGTGGAGCTAAAATTTAGGTATGCTAGTTAGATGATAGCAGCTGTTATGCCATTCTACATAGTCAGTCAGAACTGCTTAGTCAGGCATATTTGTAAGCTATGTTGTCACGCGTGCTTTTTTTTTTTTTCAAGGAAAAAGAAAGCACTATTTATTTGCAATATATGACCATTACAATGCATAAACATCATTCATAGTTGTTTTGATGGAAGAGAGAATGGAAGCTCCACAGTAACTTGCAGGGGTTATACATAATTATGGTTCTTATGCAAGAAGTATGAAAAGCATGCAAATGTAAGGCATCTCTCACATGTCAGTGCCATTGACACCATTGACTGGCTTTAAAAATCCCGTTTTTCTTGAAAATGAGATGTGGGAATAGGGACGTGAAATTCTCTTTGAAATGTGATTGTCAACATGGAGAGGCTCTGAGTATTCTCTACAAGTTCAAGTTGGCATGTATTTTCGTGCAGTCCAGGAGATTCGTCAGCATAATTAACTGGATGCCATTGCAAAGCATAATTTTGAAAGTGAAGCTGACTCAGACACAAGAAATTTTGGAACAGCCCTTCCTAACGTACTTGTGCCTTTTATTTTATTTCTCATTATTAGTTAAAATTGATGTCGTATTCTTCAGTTTTTAATCTTTACTATTGGCATCTCTGTTATATTAAATGTATTTATTTAAATACAGAATGTACTATTTTTAAAAGGCTTGATAGAAGAGCTAAAATTGTGTTGTTGCATTCATTATTTTGTAACTATTGTCCACCCCCACAACAAGCTTTACCCTTGGTAAAGGGAAAGGGGTTGCCATGAGTTGCCACTACGTTAGCCGAGGTCAGTGCTAAGCCCCACAGTGCATTTTTGAGAGACCACAAAAGATTTTCTGCTGTGCCATTGTCAGCATCATTACAGTTTTCACTAACGCAGCTGTAATGGAATGCAGATACTGATCTATCATCACTGTCATCGTAGCATGCCAGTGAAGTGCTGCATGCTAAATTCATGCAGTGTGCGACACTGTATGTGAACGAATGCTTTTACGCAACAGGAAAACACATTTCTCCGCTAATGCCCAGTGAAAAGTGTTGCACCGTATCAAAGGCTTGCAACCTAGTACGTACATACATGACAGCAGAGGTTATATATTTAAATAATCCATTTAATTTTGCATTCTTACCAATTGTCACAATGCATGGCTTGACCCAGGAGTAATGGTGACATTGTGAGCCAGTAATTAAAATAAGAAAAAAGGAGCTTAGCCATGGCTAGAGGACACAGCAGGGTACGGCAGGCATGCTTCCTTCGTGTAGCATATTATAGAGCAGGGGAGTGTGTGAGCGGGCAGCATTTTTATGGTGCATGTGAATGGTTGCTTTTGAGAGCTCTGAAAAGAGGCGGAGTGTTTGGGTCGTTGAACTTGAGCGCTCCAACTATATTTGTGCTAAAAATAAGCAAACAGTGCACATAAAACGAGGACAAATTAAGACTATTACCATAGTCCCTCAGTACTTTTCTACTGGTCACGAAACTTCGGGCCAAGTTTGGTATAGGGACAGAGCCTTCCGCCAGGGGGCGCTACTGCAGACAAGGGGGCTTTCATCGCGGCCGCTTAAACGGCGATTTGGGTGCGTCAAGAGGTTTCCGTGGCGGAAACTCGCTCTGGTGGCTTCACGGACAGGTTTGCATGTTTTGTTTTTTTTTATATATATACTGATCACCCATCGCGTATAGGCAGCATACTCGTACCTGCACGTAGCGGCCATAAATGTCTGTTCAGTTGCGGCAGTGTTTTATTCCTTTCGATCGCGGCGAAATCGGCGTGCAGCCATGCCCTGCACGCTGATTTAGCAAAGACTGCTTGGTCATGCCTTTTTGACGCTTCTTATTTTTCTCGAGGCTGTAGCCGACGTCAGCGGAAGAACCGCAACCAACATTGCCAGTACACAGCCTTACGCACGGTGCCATTCCAAAGCGCTGCACACAGCCTCCTCTGTTTGGCAAGCTTCTTCCTCAGCCTTGTTTACCGTCGGCATACTTTCTGCACAACAAGGGGAAAAACACAAAGGTTTACAAAATCCATCAAGTTTGCTCAGCTTGCGTTATAATCAGCATGCCGAAGAACACAGAAGAGCAAGCCGCGTAAAACTGCAATATTTACCGTGATTTACTGCATCCAATTCGTCGGAGACATCCACGCGGATCCTCTGCGCAGCATTTTCCCCACTGGAATCCTCCCAAGACTCCCGACGACGCTTGACCGGCTGCCTGTGTGGCAACTGCCGAGGTGCCGGCTTCTTTTTGGACAATTAGTAAGCCGGGAGACCTTCAGCTTCGCTCTTTCGCACGGCAACCTAACAACGGTGCCTTCTATAATGCATTCGTCTTCGCGAATAATGTCCTCGTTATAGAAATGTTTTTCACATACTCGAATGTTTGGTGAACTGAACGAGAATGTGCCTGTTTCTTTGCGTGGTATCGCCCGCTCCCACTGCTCACGGCTTTCGGTGTCGCTGGGGAACACAAACAACGATACTTTTTCAGCGGTTCCTCTACAGCCGGAGCGACAGTGCAGCACACAGCATGTCGTTGTCATCGTTCGTGAAGCTGCCGTCAACTGTTCGTCGCCTAGAAAATGGCCACACGCACACACAGCACCGCACACACGCGATAAAATGACGCAAAGGGAACACAGCACGCCGTCGCCACGCTAGCCTCGACGAGCGCCTTGTTCGCCGGAGCGGCTGTGCGGCACGCAGGACGTCTTCTGCATCGTTCGTCACGCTGCCGCTAACTATTCGTCACATTTGAATACGATAAGACGCACAGAAAGCACTGCATGCACGCGATACAGCACAACGCACAAAAACAAACACACAACGCCGTCGCCTCGCTGACTGCTTCGACGAGTGCCGCGGGTGCCCCCTAACACTGGTGGCGCCGCCCCGCGGTCAAAGTTGGCGACACACAAAGCTCTCCCATAGAGTGACGGGGAAAAAGTATTGAGAGACTATGCTATTACACAACACAGTGCTCGTATCGTTTCCAAGTCTTCCTTTGTCCTCATTTCAAGTGCACTGTTTGTTTATTTTTACCATAAATCAATACGAATGTGCCAAATATCCTCAAATGCTCCAACTTCGAAGTAAGAGTGTTGGCGCGATGTGGTAGAGGGGAGGGGTCATATGCGGCAGCTTCCACTGGTTACAACTTGTGCCGCAACATGGCAGAAACTAGGTCCCCTGCCTTGATCACTGCTACTTGTTTTCCACAGTCGCAGCAGGAAATAAATGCTAACATAAGTCTTAGCGTCATAGGACAAAGTATTTGTGATGCTTTATTATTAGTTAGGTCACTTGAGGCGTTTATTTTTTCGAAATGAGTCAAATCCATCCAAAGAGAATTTGAGAAAACGGCAAAAATTTGCTATGCAAACTAAACACAACGCTATCAAAGCTATTTTATGATATGTTTTACATGTCGGCTAGGGGAAGTTTCTGGCCACAATCAATCAAAAATATGCAGCGGATTTCACCATTATTAGCATGATAACTTTGGATTTGGCTCATATTGAATTGAGACATTGAATTCAATGCGGTATTCTTTAAAAAACCTTTATTGAAATTCCGGCAGCGGCACATTTTTGCTTTGCCGGCGTCGACATTGCTTCTGTTCACGATGTCGTCGACGTCTGGGGACAGATCTCTCGCCGACCTCTTCACTTCCATCAGAATCCATGATAATCCAGCTCTGAAAGGGCAAAAAGTAAAAAAAAGCTTGCAGAAACACCCAGAAAACAGGCAGAGCAGTCAGGCTAGGCGGGAAATCACACGGAGGCTTCCACGTTTGCTGAATCACATGATCGCTGAAGCGCTTTGCTATTGGCATACTGGATTTGACTCATTTCGATCCACACAGCGCATGTATCTGGCTCAAGTTCGTTTTGAAACGAGATCTGTGAGAACACGTAGCTGTTGGTATATGATGCATTTCGTTCTGATAACTCTTTTAGAGGAAAGTTGAGAGAATGTACTTGCCAACGGATCAATATTTCAGCTAGTTTCGGTTTCTGGATTTAGCTCATTTCGAAAAAAAATGCCACACTTGTTTCTTCTGATGCTGCTAGGCCTAAAGTGCCACCAAGAGCTGCTAGATAGGTTTAATTTCTGTCTATGAGATGCTGCCACAGCCCTAGGGTTTTCTACAGTCACCTAGAGAGAAGGCTGTCCCTACAGTAATGTTCTATGCATGGGAATGCCGAGGTGTATCGGATTCGGATTGGCATCGTTTACGAAGAGCCTGGACACCTTGAAGATGCTTCTGGCTAGAGGCGGTCTGTTCATCACAATAGACACCTTTCATAAATATGCCACCCGGTGGTGGGCTTTTTGTCAGTTTCGATTTTGCAAAGGTTTCTGGGATAGAAATCGCCATGTTTAGGGCAAGGGGGTGTGTCCACATGCATGTGCCCGTGTAGAGTGTCCGTGCCTGGTGCCAGCTGGCTGAATCTCACTGTCTCGAATATCTCTGCGAATGAATGCCACCGCGCCTTGCTTTGCAAAGGTTGTACAACTGACTTCGGTGTCGAAAGAGCAGCCCGTAGAGAGTGGCTTGGCGTCATTACTGCCCTATCGTTTCATCACCATGCCATGACCCCGCCGACTAAATCGACGGACTCCGGGTTTCATTCTGGACACTTTGTGCCCCTGAACCACGCTGTCAGCAAACGTACTACATTCCATATGCCCGCAGGTCTGGTGATGTCGGAAGCCACTGCAACGTGCTTACGATGGTCCATACCACATCATCCATCATGCGGACAAGCATTTTACGTGCAAATCCACAACATGCCTACATACGTGGCCTAGTGCATTCCACGACCATGACAGTGACACATATATTGTGCCGAGGTGCAGCACGTGCGTTTATTTACATTGATAATTTTCAATTGTCTGTGGCTTATTTTTCTGTTCTCGTCGCGGTAGCCTTGTTGGTGACACAACAGAACACAACACCTTTTGAACCATCTTTAGCAACACGTTTCCTGCACTATTCACAACACGCGAGCTGGCTGCCGCGCTAGCGAAACGTCACATACCAGCAGTCGCAGACAGTGTCATCTGCTGCGGCAACCTAAAGATGGCAGCTTGTAGTAGTCCACACGAAGGGCGCTTGGGGCGCCTTGTTATGAAAAGGGTCTGTGGTTTGTTTTCTACTGAGGCAGCCTATAAGGAGCAATGAGTAATCAGGAAAAAGTGCAAGAAAACTCCGGTGTCCAGCAGTACAAACACAAACGGTGCCAAAGGTCAAGTGGGCCAATCCTCGAAATAGTGCAACGCTGTGCAATTTGCAGAAAGCTTTGAGGGGGGGGGGGGGCTTAATGTAGTAAGGGTATGCCAAGCGATTAGCAGTAATAATTAGTGCACATGGTGAATCAAATGTGAATTAAACTGGCTAGAGTATGCGAGTGAATCAAATGTGAATTAACGCCATGGCAACCAAGTCTCAACATGTAGTAGAACCAGTGGTGATGTCTAAGTGACCAAAAGACAACAGGTAATTAGAAGGAACAGAGCAGTCAACTGAGAACATCAAAGTAATTTAATAGGTGTTTCATGACAGCATGGGCTTTTGCCTATGTTATTTTTTGCATTATAAAGGGACTTTCATTTTTTCTGAAGCTGGGCACAACTTTAGAAGTCAGCAGCATTTTCTCCTCAAAAGCAAATGCACACAAGCCTGTACCAATGGCTCGCACTCCAGAGTGACATCATGAGCTAAACGGCCGATGACCCTCCTTCGCAGAACATTGCTGAGTGCATGAGCGGGACTATTTCTTTAGTTGCTGAGGAGATTGGCTGCCGTACTTCAGTCAGGGAGTGGAAACTCCCTATACCTCCCATGGTGGGTATAGGGAGTTGCGTGCTGATACGCTGCAGCAGCACCGCTTCCACCACTGGTGGCTGCCGGGTATCCAACTAGAAATATAATTCACAAACAAAACATTCTTTTCATGATATCACTGATGAAGTGAGCAAATAGAGGGAAAGGGCGCAAAGCTGGGAGGAGGAGGGTTGCCGTGGAAGCCCTCCTTTCTCACTTCGCATGCAAGTGCGATGTGTTCATGGTCTCTTGCCGGTCCGCTGGCCGCTTGGGCGACGCGATCATTCAATAAATTTCGTTAACAATTCTTTAATTTTCCTCATGTACTGTGAAATGGACAAACTAAAGCTGACCGATTTCTTGTAAGACAAAACTCGATCAACACAAGTAAAATTTGAACATTTTTCATTTTTATTCCCATGTTTCTTACTAAAAAACACAGACATACACATAGTGTGAAAGTATCAATCTGCTAAATCAGCTTTAATTCACAACTGAAATATGTACATAATGAGCAAAAATTGATTCCAGAATATCCGAACCAATGCATAAATTCTTAACAATCACGAGCTGGCTATGCCGTACTTGACTCAGTCACGTTTGTTATGATGGCACACATATTTTGTCTTGCAGAACGTTGAGTACCACACAAGACAGAAGTTCAGAGGAAGAGGGAGGCTTGAAGTGATGGGAATCGTTGAACAGGGAATGTCGCTGGAGGCAATGTTCTCTTCGCCCGCTAAGTGACATAATGTTGCCTATGGGCAATGTTATGTAGCACTGACCTGGCCCTGTAGTGATGCGCTTTTGGCATTGCAGTTCCTCACACGTCGCATAATTGTTGACCTTATCAGTGCCTCGCACCGCGCTTTCTCACTAGGCTGCCTTTGGGTAATTGACGTGAGCGACACGTGGAGGAAGCCTTGCTCGGTCATTGGCTGCACACTGACGATGTAATCACAGCGTTGTGCTACATTGCCAACGTGGGCATAGTCATGATGACAGGCTATGCCTACCTCTCAGTGCGGCGGAGAAGGGTGGGGAGGCCAAGCGAGAAACCGAAACTGGCAGAAATTGTTGTTTTGTCTCCTATAACCTCATTATTACATTACCTATTCACAAAATTCTTGCGGCAGCATGTTCACATCGTAAAAGTGCGCGTTTATATCTTCATCACAAATTCTGGACCGCAGGGTTCTTTACTGGCCCTTTAAGAAACTCACTTAGTTGGTGGCGTCAGATTTCCGTCCAGGCATTACTGTGAGAAATTATATGGCCACACCATTTTCACGTTGTC
The DNA here is from genome assembly GCF_013339695.2 of Rhipicephalus sanguineus. Classification (NCBI taxonomy): domain Eukaryota; kingdom Metazoa; phylum Arthropoda; class Arachnida; order Ixodida; family Ixodidae; genus Rhipicephalus; species Rhipicephalus sanguineus. The sequence continues at coordinate 189,841,228 of NC_051176.1, forward strand.
AGCATAGAGTGAATTTTTTCTGGTGATGTGAGCATGTAAAATTAGACATTTGGCAGAAACATCACCCTTACAGCACGTTTCAAGATTTTTTTTATGGGCACGTGGTTGTCGCTACACTTTCTTTTGCAATCTTGCTTGCATGTGGCTGTGCTACAAACGTGACAGCACATGGTTCATGACACAAGAGCTTTATGAGAGCATCTGCTCATCGCACTGCTTGTTGCTCGATTGTCGTGTGCATGTGGTTCAAGGGGCTATGGCTACTTTCGCCCACATCCAAGCTGGATGCTGCCATTTCTTAATGTTACACAGAAATGTTTATATTGCGGCTTTTAGTGCTAGCTGCACGATAATGCCACAGGTACACTGCTCCAGTCGGTGCCTGAAGCATTGAGTCAGGACACTGCATCTTTTTGCTGCGATTGCGAACTTACCATGCACCTGCCTCCTCTTAGCCAGAGGATCAGAGCGACGAACTGAACACACTGTATGAGTGTAGTGGCGAGACAGTAGTGGGTTTGAGTGCGGCTTTGACCACATATACTTCAGCACACTATAACACCCTTTACTGCCCATTAGCTATGCTGCATGTCACACTCTTTTCTCATACATATTTTATAGGGGTGTGCGAAAATTCGAAATTTCGAATATTTTTCGAATAGTGTTTGCTATTCGATTCGCACTGGAATTTTACTATTCGAACTTCCCAAAAACAAATAGTCAACGTCCGATTGAAAGTGTCCCCTTCAGATTTTTAATATGCTTCACCTCATTACACTCTCGTATTGCGGCAAAGCAGCCTTTCAAGCTCCGTTACGAACTTTGCCAAGAGAGATTCAACGTCCGATTGGAAGTGGTCCCTATATTTTCAATATGCTTCACCTTATCACACCCCGGTACTGCGGCAAAGCTGCCTTTCAAGCTCCGTTACGGTCGAACTTTGCCAAGAGACAGTCAACGTCCGATTGAAAGTGGTCCCTAGATTTTCAATATGCTTCACCTCATCACACCCCGGTATTGCGACAAAGCTGCCTTTCAAGCTCTGCTACAGTCGCAAATGTATTAACTCAAGAAAACGCTGGTTCCGACATGGAGATGAAAGATGTGGCAGAGGTGGGGGCTTAATTAATGCTGTTTTGGACCTGAAATTTGGGCAGGAAGTCTGAAAAATCGGAAGCCGAAGCTTTTTAGCATCTAAAATTTCAGATGTTCTTATATATCGACGTCTACGAGGCAGATTTAGAACTCCGGACTTTAAGGGAGCACACCCTTGTCCGCCACATCAGTTGGGCTTCCACAGAAGTTGAGAGAGGAGGAGAGGCTGAGGAAATGGCATCTTTGCCTATCACGTGTAAGGTGTTGTTAGCAACTCTTTGATTGCACCAAATCACGTATATAAATAAAATTCGGCCTCTACATTGCCTCATTCTTGATAAGAAAACTATGAAACACCACCCCACAGGGGCGTAGCCAAGGGGGGGGTTGGGGGGGTTCAAACCCCCCCCGAAATTTTTCAGTTTTGCTTCCGCATATAGGCATGCACACATACAAACGCATGCACGAACATACATAAAGTATGGTTGAACCCCCCCCCCCCCCCGAAAAATATTTCTGGCTACGCCCCTGCCACCCCACCAGTGCTTCATCAACCTAGCAAAAAGAAACACTTTCATGTTGCTATCTCATAAGAATATGCTTAGTAATCCTAACTGCAATTTCGCTTCGAAGTATTAGAAAAATATTCTAAAAATATTTTATTCGATTCGCACTCACACTTCGATATTCAAATTCGCTTCACACCCAAAATTTTCCTATTCGCACAGCTCTGTTATTTTATTTTGTGCTTCCCTAACTTCTAAAGATGCCCATACCATGTTTCTATGTACTGTTTCAATTATATATTTTCCATGAAGTCCTAACGGCCTGCTAATCTACCTACCATGCTTTGATTTACTTCAAACTCAGACTGTATTTGTGACCCCTCTTCTTGCAGTTTGGAGTGGCACCTCCTTAGAAAGCGGCAGTTTTGTGATGTGGCCAGCACAAGAGGCTATATATCAATACAGATGATTTCAAAGACGAAATGAATGAAACTTCATTTCTTCAGCTTGCTTTATTTTATACAACCTACATTCTGTTCATATAAAATTTCTTGGCCCCTTGTCCAAGAACTGCATTGTAATCATTGCTGGAATATTAATTCAGTGTACCCTTCAATATGGGTAGAGCATGCTGCACAGCTTAAGGCTGGGGTCTCAAACACGCGACCTGCAGGCCACTTTCACTAGTGGCCCAGCCTGCTCATGACTGTCTTTGTCCCATATCTTTTTTTTCTTCTGAAGTATGTTCATGAGCTGCATAGACGTGAATGGTCTGATGCGTGATGCACCTGATGGAACATAACCATGGATCAAGCACTCTATATTTCAGAATCTGCATCATTCTGTAGTTCAGTATCGATATGTTTCTCAAAACCTGACGTCAAATCCCATTGAGAAATGACCCATATATAAGATATGGGAAGGCCTTCTCTCAAATGGCAACGTTAGCTGACATTTTGTTCAACCCCACCCCCCCTTTCCACTCTAACCTTCTTCACTGTCCTGGCCCTTGTGGGAGACTAAATTTCGCGACTGCCGCCCGCTAGCTGTGGTGCGTTTGAGACCCCTGGCTTAATCTCCCCATTCAAAGTACCAATGTTACGGATAATTGGCAACATTCTGGTTGTGCGATCGAATGTGACTCTTGAGCATGTTCAGCAGCTAGTTTACTTGCACAAATTTGCAAGCACTATACTGCATTAAGTTTTCTATATTAAACTTGTAATGTGTGCCATTTGGTATTTGCACCTCTGGTTATAAAAATTCTGAATTACTCTGCTTATCATGTAGAAACAGAGCAGTATGTCATTACTGTAGCACATCATATAGACCTGCATCCACCTCATCCTTATCTCTCATTTTCGTTATTGTTCTTCTGCCCTTAATGCGCATTAAGTGAATAAAAACAGTAAGCAGGGCAAAACATGACTGAGGTTATGAATTGCCCCTGTGGGCTCCTTCTCCCCACCAAACAAAGGAAATCTTTAAGTATTGCCTGCTTCACGCAGATAACGCTACAACCGTGTCTCTGGAATAGAGATGATGTATGATCATAATTCATAGTCCATACACAATTCTGAAAGAAAGAAGATGACTTTTAAGGGCTCATTTTTCTTTGTTAGACACAGTATTAATGAGAACTAACAGACAGTAATGCCAAGGAAAGTAAGGGGATGTTATTTGTAATAATTGGGATATAAATGTGAAGCAAGTAATGTGGACTGTTAGACACAGTATTAATGAGAACTGACAGACAGTAATGCCAAGGAAAGTATAGGGGATGTTATTTCTAATAATTGGGATATAAATGTGAAGAAAGTAAAGTGGACGAAAAGATAACTTGCCGCTGGCAGGGACTGATTTCAAAACTGTGCTGCGACTTGCAGCTTGAATTTCCCACTGTGGGCTCTAGCAATGCTGTAGAATGCAATTACCCATTTTTTGTCATTGGCATCAAGACATGTCACATGGCCACATAATTAAAAAAAGAATTTTGATGTGATAACTGGAAAAAAAAAATGGTGGGGGGCATTAATTTTAGGAAGGTGACCTAAGGTGACCAAATGACAGCTGCTGTGGTGCGTTTGAAAATGGGACAAGTTGCTGTTTACTCACTCCATTTTATTTTCATGTTTTCCAGAGGTAGCTGTGGAACAAAGATCTGTTCCAGAAGAAGTCTTTGGTGACCTCAAGAAATAGGCAATCAAATTACAGCCTTTCAGATAATTGTGCTTGTTCATAGCTGTAGGCAGAAATAAAAGAATTTTACTCTGACTGCACTATTTTCTATTCAGCCTAATAGCTGTGCATGCTGTGTACATGTCAGTGCAAGGGTGAATGGGTTGGTAGGCTAGTTGGTATTGCATTTTTTAAAACGAATTTGAAGCACTGGAAAGACTAGAGACAGAGTATTGCACAACAGAATAGTGTCCACTGGTTTCTAGCTCACTACATCTAAATAGTATAATTTTGGCTTGGTCAGAGACAGTAATTTTTAGTTTTACACCGAAGCTGTCTTGGTCTACCCTGTGCCGCCATTGTCGTAGTAGTAGTAGTAGTAGTAGTAGTAGTAGTAGTAGTAGTAGTAGTAGTAGTAGTAGTAGTAGTAGCAGCAGGGGTGAGATGGCTGAAATTGATTTGGGAGCAGTTTTTAGAGCAGCAAAATTTCGATTTTGGAGCAGAAGAACCCTGATTCGGAGCAGTTAGCGGAATTTTTATGTCATCTCAGGAGCTTGAAAAACAGATTTGTATCAACTTGAACTTGGGGGGACAAGTACATATTTAAATTGAGATAGGATAAACATAACACTGAAGCAGCCTTTGGAGAAAAAATCGCCTGGTATGAACTCCACTACCTCTTTAAATACTATGCGACCTATCTAGCCCTAGTAAGAAACGCATAAAATAATTGAAAAAAAAAGAAAGGTTCTGCAAACTAGGTTCACTTCTTAAAAATTTGAGAAAAAAACTATAACAAAAAGAATGTGATTGCACAAGAGTTGCAGTTACATAGCAGTAGGCCTTTTTAGGATCGGTGATATAATTTAGCAGATTGCTGCTTTGGCTATATAATTGCTGTCGCAATTATATGGACATTCTGAACAGGTTTTCGCCGTCGGCATCGCAGTCATGTTCCGTATAAAGTCCAAATCGATAGCAGATAGCATCCCCCGCGCATCATGGTTTACCCTAGGGTAAAAGCGCGCGAGCGAGGGCGACGAACGCGGCTGAGGCAGAGATGAAAAGAGCCGACCGATCCCCGTTGCACGGAGGGCGCATGCAATAACATAACACCGCATGCCAGGCCTGTCGTTGTTGATTGCTACTCATGCAAAGAGGAAACGCGCCGCCCGTCTTGAAGGAACGCGAGGGAGGAGGGGGGGTCGCTCGAGCAGCAACTGTGGACATTGACTTTAAGGTCGCGATCGCTGGCGCGCGCGCTATCTCCGCTGGCATCACAGACGGCATGCCGCGAGGAGTTACGGAGTCGCCCTCTGGCCCTCTATCGGACGCACCGCAATTGCGTGCTAGGTAGGATACCGCCGGCGCGCTCTCCATAGGTTTTGCTGTCGGCGCTCTACAAAAACACCTCGCGGAAGCCCTCCTGGGCATTTCTGTAAGTACTTTCGAAAGTAACTGTGTTCTTTACTGTCAAAATAATCATTTTCGACGAACTGAAAGCACAAGTCTACTGCAGGATCGCGAGTTGGGCTAGTTGGTGGATGTTCATCGTAATATAATCGACAGCGCAACGGGTTAAACACGGACAGACACGGTCAGCGCTGTGTCCTTCTCTTCTTTCTGTCCGTGTTTAACCCGTTGCGCTGTCGATTATATTACGATGAAGATAGTCAACAGTCGCAGTCTCTTTGCAGAAAACCGAGCAGTCGCTTCAGGCGGTCGCCGCGTTGGAGACCCCTGAACCGGCCTCTTGCGTGAAAGGCAGGGCTTAAAGTCAAGGGGGGCTCGGGCCCCCCCCCCCCCCCTCCTGTCCCCCCCCCCGGAGGGGCTGTATGTATGTGTGTATGTATGTATATAGGTCGCCACCCTCTGAGGGCCCCCCCTCCAATCAAGAGAGACTAAGCCCTGGTGAAAGGTAGTCACTCGCTGAGTGCAAACTATGTGAAATATCTCGTTAGAATAGACTGCCTGTATAACCAAACGGAGCATAACAGAAAGAAGCCTCAAGCCAGCGATCGCACGGGTTCGCGACGACTGACGGTGCCTCTGCATGTATGAGCGTCTGCATGTATGTTCGTACTGATGGTTTCGCTTTTCCTACGAGCGCGTTTTGGCACCGCGCTGTGAACTTTAGGCCGCAAAATATGAGAATTTGTGAGTACACAAACTACTATTGCGCGGACGCTATCAGAGCCGTTCAAAAACAATTTCGTTACCACTACGGCTTCGGTGCGCATGGCAACTTTGTGATATGTGCCGTCCGGACGATTTAGTGTTTTTCTTTTTGTCTAAATTCGTGTGCGTTTCAATGTCATTTGACAAGTTGTCTCGCACTGCGTATTGATCGGTCTTCTCAGCGGGCAAATGCCGCTGCTTCTGTTTCTTTATTCAGTCAAGACGAGTGACGCAAAAAATAATCGTCACGTGATGACGTCACAGATCTCCTAAATTTGTAACTTCATTATGACATCACCATGACGTGACATAACGTGATGTCACATGATGACGTATTCACACGACATGTCCATTTGCATTGCCTCCGGATCACGGAGGCAATGCAAAACTATGTAGCTTATGAAGCAATGCAAAACTTATGTAGCTTATGAAGGCGAAAGCCCTAGATGCCTCATCAAATGGGAAGATTGCCCGTCGGCGGCGTCAACACGAGTGATGCAAAAAATAATTGTCACGTGATAGTGTCACCATATGACGTCATCATGACGTCACAGATCGCCAAAATATGTAGCGTCATTATGACGTCAAATAACGTGACGTCACATGATGACGTATTCACACGTCATGGTCGCTTTGCATTGCCTCCGTGATGCGAATGCAGAAGGGACCCTGTGCGTTTTTTAATTCAACGTATCTAAACAATTGCTTGCGCATCTGCAGCCGATTTTGTGGACGCTGACACGGGGCCGACGATCAAGAGGTCGCACGGGAGGGTTCTGAGATGGTAACGCACGTGGTAAAAGGTAGCGCCTTTTCCATCCTGTGGCAGATAAGCATCATTTGCCGGCGGGAAGCGCGCGCGAGCCATCGTCTCAGTGCGCGCTGTCTGCTACTCACCGAACATCGCAGGCCCGACGCAGTAACGAAAGTCTTCGTTGCGGAAGTGCTTGTTGCACACAAGACTCGTAGCCGATGGCTAATTGCCGGTTCTTAGCTTTACAACCCATGCTTCACGTAGTTTCTTGTCCCGCGGTTACCGCTGCAGGCTGACACTGGGCTCCGTTGCGTAAGCGCGCCACTGCGGCACCGAGCGGTTGAGCCCCATGTTCGTCGCCTTCGGAGGCATCCACTCTATTACAATGGTTTCAACTGAGTAGAAAACGAGAGAAAACTTCCGAATTTGAACAGACCGCAGCGCATGTGGGACTTGAAACTCGTTTTCAAAGCACGCGGCAGTGCTCCACAAGCAGCCGACGTGGCCGCTGACACCACGTGATCCTGCCAAGCACGTCACGCCGACGGTGGCGCCGGCGTTTCCAGTGGTGGGCCTCGAGGCCAATACCTTCTAAGTGCTGTGATCTCAACGCCTCTCCTTTGAGCAGCCGTATTCTCTTACACCACAGCGTTTTGTAGTTACGCGAGATCGGATCCATAAGTGCTAGTTAGCTGCCATCCTTACTTCGTATAATATTACAATTTGATGCTATCGCATCCATTGCTTCACTTTCGGTGAAACAGATTTTTTTGTAGATGTGCTTATTTAGCTTTTCAAGCTTCGCCAGAGCTTCCTATAGGTCAGTGTTTGTAAAAAGGATCACAATAAGCGCCTTCAGCTCGGCCGCGCGGCTTGCGTAGCGTCAAACCTACTGCACGCTTTGAACAGGCGAGAACAAAGGCGCGCTACCGCCATTCGCTGCCCCTTCGTGCGGGACCGCCTTCAAGAGCGCGGCGCGGGCGTCAAGATACCTTGCCGCATTGACTATCTCGTAAAGCTATCTCGTACGGTACTGCGGGTGTAGCGCCGTTGTAAGCGTACTGCACGCTTTTATTGGGGAACGACACAAAGGCGCTTCGCATCAGTCTGCTGCCGGCTTCGGCGTGAAAAACCGCCAGAGCATCGCGGAGACGCGCCGCATGCAGGAAGCTAGTTGTCGCCGCGTTGATCCAACAAGGGTGATGCCTCTCTCGTGCACGGTGTGGGATCGTAACGGTACAAACACTCCCACTGCGAACGCGCGCGTAGGTGACCACACGCAGCAGCGTCGGCGCGAAAACCATTGCGACCGGAGGAACACGCTACGCACAACGAAGAACCTGAGAGCCATTCCCGCTACGCATGCCACTTGATAGCACCAAAAGACACAGCCTAGCGAGAAGCAGCAGCACGCTCGGGGCACGGCAGAACATTTTTGGGGCACCACGCATATTTACAACTCAGAGGAGCCCTCATTAGAAAGGGGCGTAGAAACACGGTTGGGCGCGTCTGCGCGTTTTGCGAACGTCTCATTTTCTTTATGGAAAATCATGTTGTCAACTCAGCCTTTTTTCCCAACGAAGGTGACGTGGGCATCGAAATTCTGGCTTTCGACTTGTTTCATGGCTGCGCTAAAAACACGGACACAGAAGAGACGTGCACACGACGGGCGCTCTTCTGTTGGCGTACACACGACGGGGTCTCTTCTGTTGTCCGTGTTTTTAGCGCAGCCATGAAACAAGTTACAAGTTTGGCCCAACTGGCAGAAATGAAAGCATTACTGCTGGCTTTCGAGGCTGTTTTGGAGCAGTTCGGCCACGGTGCAAGAGTTCGGCGCAATTTTTGCGATTTCATGCTTTTGGAGCAGCTTGGCTCAGGAAAACGGAATTGTATCAAAAATGCGCAATATGCGCAGCTGTCTCACCCCTGTCTAAGTAGCAGTAGTAGGCGTCATGTAGGTCACGTGACCAGAGGGGGGAGTGAATAAAGAAAAATAAAATGACTGCATTATGAATATATGGGTATTGTAACACAATAGATCTCTACCGGCCTACGTCACTCACGCCCCGTGACGTCAGGTCACGTGACCTCTCGGCGCACGTGCAACGGCGGTGGCAAAACCACAAAACACTCCCGCTGCCGGCTCAGCGTGGTACAGTCGCACGGTGTTTGGCGCAGGTTTTTAGATGCGAAGCATCTTATGGCGGACGGAGTTCAAACCGGTGGTGGTGGTGGTGGTGTGCTGCGTGACCACCCTTACTGCGCATGCGCGAACTCTTTCCCCCCTCCCCTCCCCCTCTGAAACGCGGGCTCGACATGCCGAAACGCTGCTTCGCATGGCCTTATGGTCCCCTTTAGTGGAGATGGTGTGATTTTTTTTAGGGGCGTAGCTCCTCTTAGTCTAACCTTGTCCCGTGTCAGGCGTAACCGGCAGTATCTCCCGAACAGTATAATATATGGCGCTGTCTCATAGAAGTACATACAAACTGCAGTTGAGCGGTGATAATCTAGATGGCGCTGTACACAATCTGTGTCGTCATCACCATTTCTCGTCTCATTTCCTAGATGGCGTTAGTCCAATAGAAGTGTGTGCAATAGTGCGCTTGTGTGAATCGCCACTAGATGGCGGTGGAAGTGCCGCTACTCTCCGATTTGCTGCTGCGCGGGCTGTGCCTGGGTGCGCGGGGAACGAGTGCCTCTCTCAGTCTCCTGGATCGTCGCCGTACGTGTCGGATCGTTGGTGGGCGAAGCGAGCGCGGCGCCTGGCAGATCCCGAGACGGTGTGCGCCAATGACGCCGCGGCGCAACGTGCACTCCGAGCAGCAGACCCCGAAAGGCGAGGCCGAGAAGCGGCGGCGAAGCGAGCGCGGCGCCTGGCAGACCTTCATGGTGCTCGTGCGCGGGAAGCGGCGCCAGCGGTCTCACATTCAAGGAGCCGACGCGCGGTTCGAGCGGGAATTTCTCGCTCATTCGTTTGGCCACAGTTGCGACGTGTGTGATCGACTTTGGTTCGATAATAACCTCACCGCGGTTTCATGCACCAGGAACGAGATCTTCACCGTACCTCACGTGTTTGCATGATGATTTTACCGGGCGAACTTCTCGGGGGATTACCGGCATCACCCATAACCTCCGGAGCTTCGCCCACCTCACCTTCATTCACCTCGTGGATAATGCTGTGATTTTTTTTTCTTTTGAACCTTTTGCTTCATCTTTCGGCTGCAAGATTATTTGTGGTATGTGTCAAAGAACGTATAAATGTGTCGTGGACTGGCTCACGAAAAATTTGCCACGCTGCTGGCTGTTTAACTTGGAGAAGTGAACCCACGTGGTGGTCTGTGCGGGGAACAGCGGCATCGTCTTCGAAAATGTGCCGCGTTTACTGTGGCGTGTAGTGTGCGTTGAAAGGCAGCGACGATGTCGGTTCACCTTTGCGGACGTTGAAACTGACAATATTGTGTGTGCTGCGTGAATAACGATGCATCTTGTTTGCGAAAACATCAGCGCGTTGTGTCTAACAGGGCCACTTGTAGTGACCGGTTGTCGACGGAACATCAGGATTGGACATTTTATTTGATGCGATGATCTGCGAGTGCGTACATCTCAGTGTTTGTGCTGCGTGCACACACACACACACACAAAAAAAAAAAACGTGCATGATGTCCGGGCTGAAAGGTGAACGCATGAGCTACCAGCGTGCATTGCGGAACATGCATGTACGGTTTACCACGGCGAATACCCATACGCGTATCGCCTTTTATTGGAGATGTACGTCTTAATAGAAGCAGTGGAGATTCTTGTTTGCCATATTCTAGTTAGCTTATCTTTATGGCTCGATATTTATGAAGTGACATTCCGAATTTGTGTACCAAGTCTAAAGGAGAGGAGTAAGTATGGAAACACGTTGTAGGCATCAGATACAGCGAAGTAACCGCGCAAGGGATTATTTATAATTAAATTATTACGTTTAACATCTCGGAACTGTTCAGTGGATTATGAGGAACGCCGTAGGGGAAAACTTCGCTTTAATTTTTACGGGGATTTGTTAACCTCAACTGAACGCACGCCAATGGTGTTTCCTTCGTTTTTTTCATTCGTCTCCTATCAGAATTTTTCGCGCCGTGAGTTAGAACCTCGCTCACAGCAGCCGCCAATGCTGTACATCGTTAAAAACTGTAGTGCAGATTTCGCGACGGAAATCGAGTACGTTCACATCCATGCCATGCTAATATTTCTCCAAACACCAGTCGTCGTGAAAATGTAACAACGTTCGCTTTCGAAGAGCATAGGATTTTGTTATGGCTGTCATCCACGGCGAGCAAATCATTATGTGTTGACCCACGGCCGGACTAGAGGGGCGGCACGCGCGCGCGCGTGCCGCCCCTCAAGTCCGGCCGTGGTTGGCCTAACAGAATCGTTCATTATAGGCAGTGACTCTTCCTTTTAACAGCTGTGAGTTCAGAAAATAGCAATTTGCAAAAACCTCTGTCGAAGTAACGCAGACACGCAGCGCTACTATGCAGAGAGATCCCGCCGGCGGAACTGTCTTGCCAACCAGCGCCTGCTCCGAAGGCCAGTGACGTCACACTGCGAACAGGGAGAGGTCTCTTGAAAAGCAGAACACTTGCTATGGGTACTTCATTTAGCTATTTTCTCAAAGTTGAGATAAAGGCATAAACCTAGAGGTACTTTCATTACACCATACCAGGATAGCAATTCGCACTTTTCTTAGAGACTTGCATGAATTGTAACAAGCAAAGGCAAGGCACCTGGGCCTGTAGATGGTCATGTAGATAATGGGGAGTGTCATTTTCTGTAAGGTGTACTGGCGCAAAATAAATAATAATAAAAAGTGAAGCTTCTGGGCCGCTCAGCTGGTTAAACAGTGGGGCAGATGGAAATCGTACAGAGGCCGTCGCAGCTAAACACTGAAGTTCACGATTGAATTACGCAATAATATGCTGCACCTTGCCAAATTAACTTTATCTGAGAAATGCTGGCCCGGCGCAAACGGAAAGCTAAAGCGTGAGGCCCGCGCGCACGTCGCGGCGACTGCTGCGGCGCATAGGCGGTGATGTGATCAGGGTTCTGCCCAGAGGACCGGAGCCAGCCGAGTCCCGGGGAGATGTCGAGGAGAGGAGCCCGGAGCTGTTAACCAGTAACGTTTATTACATTATTTACAGGTAGCGTGTTGCTACATGATGGGGTTAGCATCATGGAAGCTCTCGAGCTTCTGGGAGCTTCTCGGAGCTTGTGAGAGCTTGAGAGAACTTGTGAGAGCTTGTCGGGAGCGCATCGGCGCTCGCATTTTATGTCCTGGCCTTCCCAGGGCTCCCTGTAGAAAAAAACAATGGAGGCCAGGACAGTCCAATGAAAATTTCCATCTTCACCTCCGCCCCCAAAAGGGCAAGGAGAAACGCCGCCTCCTTCCCAACCCACGAAAGGAGAAAGAGGCACGTCCAGTTCGTCCCATGGCGAGGGAAAAACACTGCCCACCGCGCACTACACGGCACAGCACGAAGTCGTTGAGTCTTACGTGGAAGTCAATTTCGTAGTCTGTTGCAATGATGGGTATGCGGCGCCAGACAGACCACGAATTGTGGAAACAGCGGCACCAAGGCGCCACGGAGAACGTGGGAAATGCATCCGCAGACGGTTCCCAGACGCTGGGCCCTTTGCCCGGAGCACCTTGACGACAAAGCAAACCGCCTCGACGGCCAACAACTCTTCCTAATCTGTCAGTCGGTCAGGCGTGCCCAAAGGGATTTACGAGAGGCTCAGACAACCTGAGATAATTAGACGAACAACTTTTGTGTTGTCGCCGCTCTTGGTGCATCTCTGGAACCGCTGACCCGGAAGAAATCAGGGTAGTCTTAGCCGCAACGTCTCATGCGTCAAAGCGGCGCCAAGCCAGGCAGGCCGATCATAACAGCGGAGAGTTTTCATTTTACCGGAGGGGGCGGGGGCCCGCCGACTTGCTCTTCCACATTTCTCTCTCACTCTCCCGATTATATATATATATATATATATATATATATATATATATATATATATATATATATAGAGAGAGAGAGAGAGAGAGAGAGAGAGAGAGAGAGAGGGAGAGAGGAATCCAACTTCCAAATTAAATAATTTAATGTAACTTTAGTCTCTTAGGTGCCCGCGATATCATAATGAAGATATGTAAGTGGAAGACCCTAGATTTATTTTTAAGTTTACACAAAGACATCGATCCACCTCGTAACTCTTGGCTCGAAGCGAAGGAGGTCGCGTAGGCGGCCTCTTTCGTTGACTCGTTGACTGCGTCGCGTAAAATCGATTCACGAAATGCGTGGGGTTAGGCTTTACTTTGTTAAAACATGCGCCACACAGGAGAGAGTAGGCTAACACTATCACGGGAAGCTTTAATTATATGCCACATGAGGGGGTGCTGGGGGAACTGCAAAACGGGTTCCGGAAACAAAGGAGGTTGGAGGACAATCTGTTTTCATTGACGCAGTGCATTGAAATTGCAGAAAAAGAACACGGACCCCTGTGGCTGGCATTTCTGGATATCAAGGGAGCCTACGATAGTGTGATTCAAGATGAATTGTGGGAAATACTGGACACACTAGATGTGGAAGATGGAATAACTAATCTCTTAAAGGATATTTATAATGGTAACACGGTAGTTATAAAATGGGAAAAGCAGGTATCCAAGCCTATAGAGATACAACGATCACCCTTGTTATTTATGCTGTACCTAAGAGGATTAGAAGCCAAATTAGAAGGGAGTGGACTTGGCTTCAGCCTCTCTTTTGTCAAGGAAGGAAAACGCATTGAACAGTCATTACCAGCATTGATGTATGCAGATGATATAGTATTAATGGCCGACAATAAGGAAGATTTGCAGGGATTGATAGCCATCTGCGGTAATGAGGGAGATAGGTTAAATTTGAAGTTCAGTAAGGAAAAATCGGCAGTCATGATTTTTAATGATAACCAAGGCAGTGAGCATAGGATACAGGAGGTCACGCTGGAAATAGTGGATAAATACAAATATCTTGGCGTATGGATAAGCAACGGGGCTGAGTATCTAAGGGAGCACGAAAGATACGTGGCGACTAAAGGTAACAGGAATGCAGCTGTAATGAAAAATAGGGCACTGTGTAATTACAAAAAAGCCGGCAGATCCCACGCATTGTGGGAATCGATGTAATGCGAAGCAGCCAGCAAAGAGCTGCATACATCGTCTTGTATGTCATTGAGGAAAATGCGTGTCATGGTTTTCATGTTAACTCCTATTATTTATGTTCGTCACACAGTAACGTCGCGCAATACCAACTTGGGGTCGATCAACCTAGAGAAACGGCCGCCAGGGCACCATGAGCGTGGCACGTAAGTCATGCTGTACATGACATGCGTGTCATGATTTTCATGATAACTCGTGTTATTTATGTTCGTCACACGGTCACGTCGCAAGATACCAATTCCGGTGCATATCAATCTAGCGAAACGGCCGCCAGCGCCCCATGAGCGTGGCACGTAAGTCATGCTGTACATGACATGCGTGTCATTATTTTCATGATAACTCGTGTTATTTATGTTCGTCACACAGTCACGTCGGAAGAGACCAATATTGGTGTATATCAAGCCAGCGAAACGGCTGCCAGCGCACCATGAGCGTGGCACGTAAGTCATGCTGTACATGACATGCGTGTCATGATTTTCACGATAACTCGTGTTATTTATGTTCGTCACACGGTCACGTCGCAAGATACCGATTTCGGTGCATATCAATCTAGCGAAACGGCCGCCAGCGCCCCATGAGCGTGGCACGTAAGTCATGCTGTACATGACATGCGTGTCATGATTTTCATGATAACTCGTGTTATTTATGTTCGTCACACGGGCACGGCACAAGATACCAATTTTGGTGTATATCAAGCTAGCGAAACGGCCGCCAGCGCCCCATGAGCGTGGCACGTAAGTCATGCTGTACATGACATGCGTGTCATGATTTTCATGATAACTCGTGTTATTTATGTTCGTCACATGGTCACGTCGCAAGATACCAATTTAGGTGCATATCAATCTAGCGAGACGGCCGCCAGCGCCCCATGAGCGTGGCACGTAAGTCATGCTGTACATGACATGCGTGTCATGATTTTCATGATAACTCGTGTTATTTATGTTCGTCACACGGTCACGTCCCAAGATACCGATTTCGGTGCATATCAAACTAGCGAAACGGCCGCCAGCGCCCCATGAGCGTGGCACGTAAGTCATGCTGTACATGACATGCGTGTCATGATTTTCATGATAACTCGTGTTATTTATGTTCGTCACACGGGCACGTCACAAGATACCTATGTTGGTGTATATCAAGCTAGCGAAACGGCCGCCAGCGCCCCATGAGCGTGGCACGTAAGTCATGCTGTACATGACATGCGTGTCATGATTTTCATGATAACTCGTGTTATTTATGTTCGTCACACGGTCACGTCGCAAGATACCAATTTCGGTGCATATCAATCTAGCGAGACGGCCGCCAGCGCCCCATGAGCGTGGCACGTAAGTCATGCTGTACATGACATGCGTGTCATTATTTTCATGATAACTCGTGTTATTTATGTTCGTCACACGGTCACGTCGCAAGATACCAATTTCGGTGCATATCAATCTAGCGAAACGGCCGCCAGCGCCCCATGAGCGTGGCACGTAAGTCATGCTGTACATGACATGCGCGTCATGATTTTCATGATAACTCGTGTTATTTATGTCCGTCACACGGTCACGTCGCAAGATACCAATTTCGGTGCATATCAATCTAGCGAAACGGCCGCCAGCGCCCCATGAGCGTGGCACGTAAGTCATGCTGTACATGACATGCATGTCACGATTTTCATGTTAACTCGTGTTATTTATGTTCGTCACACAGTCACGTCACAAGATACCAATTTTGGCGTATATCAAGCTAGCGAAACGGCCGCCAGCGCACCATGAGCGTAGCATGTAAATCATGCTGTACATGACATTCGTGTCATGATTTTCATGCTATGACTTGTCATTTATGTTCGTCATACAGTCATTTGGCGTATATCAAGCTAGCGAAACGGCCGCCAGCGCACCATGAGCGTAGCATGTAAATCATGCTGTACATGACATTCGTGTCATGATTTTCATGCTATGACTTGTCATTTATGTTCGTCATACAGTCATGTTACGCCATACCAATTTTGGTGCACATTCGATTAACCAAGCGACCAGGAGAGCACGAAGTCGTAGGCGGCTAGATAGATAGATAGATAGATAGATAGATAGATACGGTCAAAGTCGCAGAAGTTCGCTAAGAAATGCTTCGCATTTAATAGGTATGATGCGGTGAGAGGGATCTGGAAAGGGGTCATGGTTTCCGGTCTGACGTTCGGCAATGCGGTCTTGTGTATGAGATCAGAGGTTCAAGCAAGATTAGAAGTTATGCAACGTGGCATAGGTAGGCTGGCTTTGGGAGCACACGGGAATACACCAAATCAGGGGGTACAAGGTGATATGGGATGGACATCATTTGAGGGCAGGGAGGCTAGCAGCAAGACAAAATTTGTGGAGCGATTGAGAGAAATGGGGGAGGAGCGTTGGGCTGGGAAAGTTTTCAGCTACTTGTACATGAGGAATGTCGATACAAAATGGAGGAAGCGGACCAGAAAATTGACAAGTAAATACTTAGAAAACGGCAGGAGACCGAACCAAAGGGAACTATCGGTTAAGATTTTAAGAAGGTGAAAGAAACTGAGAGGGACATGTGGAAAATGATGATGAGTATGAAATCAGCACTAGAGACCTACCGAACTTTCAAGCGAAGGAAAAGATCTACGATAATTCTCGGGGTAGTTCTCTGCTGTTTGAGGCCAGGACGGGAGTATTGCGGACCAAGACGTACCGAGCCAAATACGAAGGAATAGACACGTTATGTAGTGCGTGTGGAGAGGAGGAGGAAACGGCTGAACACTTGATGGCGAAGAATTGTTCAAAGCATTGGGGTTTAGGGACAGTGAAGGTAAAATAGTCTTTAAGCGGGTCGAAATAACCAGGAGGAGGTTATCTGATTGGTGGCTACAATCAAGGCGCGAGTGAAAATTCCTTCACCTACATAGTGCTAGTATTTAACTGTATTACGGCTAGGTGACGTGAGCCGCCGCCCGATCTAAAGGGTACAGCCTTATCCATCCATCCAGCGCTAATCTATCGTCTTTCGGCGACATTTGCAGCAAAGCACGCAGATACGCGGCCAATTTTTTTTTTAATTTCTGCATTTATTCCTTGATATTGGCTACCTCACACTGAATCTGTTTGAGGGTGCTGTTTCCTGATGCCCGCAGCAGTCTAGTCACGTGAGACGTCCGCCAAAGAGGGGAGGCCACTAAATCCCTATACTCGACCAACGCTAATGTCGGCGCTATCTACTCTCGCTCACTCCCTCTTGGCTACGCATCTCAACAACTTTTACTCGAACGGATTCGTGCTGGGGCCGGGTAGGTAAAGAGGCAACGAGTTTTCCTTATTTACAAACAAATTATTTAATAGTACTCTTAACTTGCCTACGCACATACTCTCAACACACAACACCCGCTACACAAAATCATAATACATGAATAAAACACTTGTGATACGTGATACAGGATACATACTCAAAATAACTGCTACAATGCAATGGCGCGAACAATCAAGGTTATAAAGTTAAAAAAAAAACATAGCGCAGAAACAGGACTCAGTAAAGGTAACACACAAGGACACACACAATGAAGTTATTAATAAAACCGCGCAATGTCTCAATCCGCCGCCTCCCTTCCCGCAAAGTTCGTTAAAATAAAGGAGAGGAAGCTCGTCTTACGAAAGGTCCGCTGATGGAGGGCTTGGGGCTGGGCCGGCTGGCTGTGCGAATCGGGGCTCGGGGTTAGTTGCTTAGGTCGCTGTCCAATTCGTCCGGGGCTCTTCTAATCTCTTTTCTTCTCATCGTCTCCTGTCTCGATCTCCTTTTTTCGCATTCCGTCTCGTTCCGTTTTCGATCGTGTTCGCGCGGCCACTTTTCTTAGGCCCCAACTCCGCCTCTCCGTGACGCCCAACCAATTGTCACTATTTACACAACATTCTTCATTGTCAGTCGGCTTGTATCGGCCCGACGACCGCCCCTCCCTGGCATTTAACCAATGCCGTGCACTGTTGATGCGACATATTTTCCTGTCGGTCAGTGCGTGTCAATCTCGACGACTGCCCCCGCAGCCTACACCAGTGGAAAACACCCTCTCCAGCAACGTAGAGCAAGCAAAAACGTAGAAGCTCCAAATTGAGAGAGTGGAACGGGCGAGCTGTCCGCTGATGCGTGAATTATTGGCGACCAGGAATTCCAACGCTCGGACCAAGCGCGACGCGCAGTGTTCTTCGAGCGCCGCGTTGAAAAGCCTCTGGCCGCCCCCCGTCGCTCCAGTTTCCGGTGTTCCACGACCCGATGTCCAGGTCGGGTTTCGACGTCCCCACCCCAGTGTCTTCCGCGCAATTCTCCGCAGTCGCCGCTTCTTCTTCTTGGAACGCCGCAGGCGGTCATCCACGGAGGACGCGATAATGAGCCCGGGAGCCGCGGAGGTTAACGGAAGAAGAAGAACAACTTTATTAATGCGCACAGGTAGTCCCGGAATCGC
Source organism: Rhipicephalus sanguineus (assembly GCF_013339695.2). Lineage (NCBI taxonomy): Eukaryota > Metazoa > Arthropoda > Arachnida > Ixodida > Ixodidae > Rhipicephalus > Rhipicephalus sanguineus. The sequence goes on from NC_051176.1 coordinate 189,859,614, forward strand.
GTGAAGGGTGCCGCCGAAAGGCGCTCCGCTGACACCCCCATGCCATAAAACTGTTAACTGAGGGGGCGCCCGGCACTTCGACGCTGTAGTGGCCGCGCGCGAGAGAAGCCGTCACGCGATCCGGGTGTTTGCGCGGTGGGCCCGCGAGGACCGTCAACAGAATTCTTCCCCAAACTCTGCTCCGAAATGCGCCGAAAAGAAGCCCCGGGGGGGGGGGGGGGGGGGGGGGGGCTTCTTTTCGCCGAAGCTTGGGTTGAGGAAATGGATGTAAACATCTTCAGAGGCCTGGGGTCCAGTCTGCGTTTTCGGGAACGTCAGAACGTGTCATTTTTCAGATTTCGCGGGCTTTCTTTATCAACAGGAAATAATGCGACGTTGTTCAAAGTAGCGGAGTTAGATGTCATTTCAACATGCCCACATATGCCTCATTGACATTTTTATAATTATGGAGTTACAAATATAATTATGACTCCTTAATTAATTATCATTAACGAAAAAATTAGTAGTGGCTGCTCCAGTGTACTAGATTTTTCTTAGCCTCGTAGCGCGAGTGTCAGCCGCGCCGCTACTCTCGACACCAGGCGCCGCCTGGTGGTGCAGACGACGGCGGGGGCTGCTGATGGCGGGAGGTGATAGCCGCGCTTGCGTTGCGTGTTCGCTTGTGTCAGTGCTTTCAGAGCTGTTAGAAAGTTGCGGTCTCAGTTGCTTGCTTGCCGCATACTAGGAATGGCAGTGCAATGTATAAAAATTCATCCGGGTGGCACTGCGCCGTCGTTGGGTGCCCGAACAACGAGAGAAAAAGGAAGCGGCTGATGCAACAGACCTGCGACGTTCACGGGAACACGAGCGGCTTGTGCTTGTGCAGCGTGTATTCCAGACGTTTTCAAGGCCCTTGATTTCTATAAGTAATAAGTGAGCTGGTGCTTTTGCTCAGGAGGCCATATTTTCTACCTATTCAAACGGCTGCACTGCAAGTGTACGGGTTAAAACAGGACCATTTGCTGGATGAAAAAAATAATAATAAACTGAATTACTAGAACGACAACGACGAATCTTGAGAGAAAGACAGTATTCATGCACCTCACCGGATATTTTCTCAAACTGCGAAGCCAATTAACAAATGTTTCTTAATTTTGCCTGAAGACTTACAGGCGCCACCGCAGCTGCCGAGTGGAAGCAAGCTTCAGTTATTAACATGCACAGAAATTTGAACACGCGGTTGTTTAATCTTGCTTCTGAAATCCAAAATGCGGCCGCCTTGGTTGTAAATTTGTTCAAAAAGGCGCAGGTAAACCTCGATGTAACGAACTGTTTCACTTTTTACAACTTCACGCCTATAGAACATATGTATTTTGAACTTCACAGCCGCGAGGCATGTCGACCTGTGGTTTCATAACAACGAAGTTTTACTGTGACAGCAAAGGAAGGTCGAGGCGATAAATCCTGATCCGGCTCAACTGTGATCGAAAGTGCCCGTGTGACAGGGATCTTGTCATTGCAGGGGCAATCCTTCCATTGCAGTTCAGTATATCCTGAACGAGGCACGTCGCGACAGAAAGTGCACGCGTGTGCGCCGCTTGGTCAGGATCGAACTCAATCAGTATCGGACTCAAACGTAATCTTCGTCTTTTTTTTATAGTGATTCAAAGCACCTGTGCTACGGGGTGTTCTTGCATACTGCTCTTTAATACAGACGTTGGGGGCCGGCATGCGCGCTGCGTCTAGCTTTGCTACAAGAGCCTTCGGACACTACGCCAGGCCATCCTTTCGCAGTAATTAAAGAAGCCGCAAGTAATCGCCGCTACAGCGTTCTGCGTTGAAAACTTAAATAATCTCCTAATTAAATTCATCCCGTTGCATTTAAAACAGCCATCGTGCAGCACAAAGTCGGACGGTAGCGCGGCACGAAAATATCTGTCGCTGGTGCCTTTCAGAAAAAAAAAAAGATACAGCTTACTAGGCTTCATCTGGCCGTTATCATACGCAAATTCGTAAGTTTAAAACGTTTCTTGATATGATACAGTTATAAAAAAAAAAAGAGAGTAGACAACTGCACGGCGTTGCAACTATTCAAACTTTCGTGACGATGTTGCTGAACGTTCTCGCGATGTTTGGCAAGCTCCCTGGCACAATTCCACTGTTTGAAAATGTAGTCGCATGAAAGAAGATGCACGTTCCGACATTCAGAGAAGACTGAGCGGCTGCAGCGCTCGCGAATCTGCCATCTCCCGCTACTGAGAGCCACAAACGTGGTGCACCGCGCTGTATACGCCAGCGCGTTTCAGCAGCCCCCAAGCAAATGCTCGCACCGCGGCGCCTCGGTCGGCCAAACATGGCGGCCCCCTACGAGCGCTGGAAATTCTGGTCTATAACGTAACGCCGTTCCTTTTTGGAAGTCGTGCTGCGTGATAGCTGGAACACCCTTTATAATTTTTCCGAGAATAAAGCGCCTCTATGCACTCATCAGCTGGTGCTAGCGTAGTGGCAATACTCCGTGCGGAAAACAATAACGTACGTAAAAATACTCCCAGTTGGGCAGGAGTTCTGTTGCGAAGACGTCCCTCGTCGTGGTGACAAGCTCTGGACGATGTGAGCAGCGGTTTGGACTCGGGGTTTGCAGGACTGGAGTCTTGTGTAGCGATTGGTTCTGGCCTGACGCTAGGATATCATGTTCAATCCGGAGACGCAATACTCAATGCCTGTGGAGCTAAGAAATACCTCAATGCACTTAGCTAAACATTTAACATACGAATATGTCTCCTCGACCGCTCTCATTCGGTCGACTGACCCTCGTTTCTAGCTTCTCTAGATCGACCCCCAAGTTGGCAAGAACACCAAACACTTTAGTTTGATTACACAAAGACCACGCCTCCAAGAGCATGTGCCAATAGAAGTAGGAGGGCTTATATACTAACACACACAGGGCTCCTGATTGGCCACGTCAACAACAACCAAAAGTTCGTACACAAACAATTACTTGATGCACACCCTCGCTCACAAACTCCCAGGTATTCCTAAAAAAACAAGCAGGCCTCCCGCCCCAGACTCGGTCCTCAAGCGGTGTCGTCACGAATCTGATTGCTCTCAGCGAATTATAAAGCGCCACCACACACCACGCGTGCAAATGGCCGCGGCTTTCGCGATAGCCGCGATGGATGTGTTTGTAGACTTTGAACCTCGCAGCGAATATCTCACCGTAAAAGCAGGATGACATTTCAATGAGTGTGCAATGACCCCCGTGCTCTTGCGGCGGTGGCAGTTCTTCCTGCGTACGAAGCCTGGCTCCAAACGACGGAAAGCGAAGCCTCGCTTTCATTGACGGCATGCGAGGCGTCCAGTTGCCAAACGCTGTTTATGTACACACGCATTTCATTGTGCGTTTTTATTAATGGCGATTTCCTTTTGGAGAACTCGAGCAGAGGCGCCACGAAGTGAAGAGAGTCGCGGCGGACCAGTGAGAGCAGGGCCATGCAGGGCCACTCAATCCGCTCGTGGAATGCGGTATGCATCTGAAGAGCAGGTGGGAGGGCGCCAGTGAGGAGAAATGTGCCATGTGATCAAAACCATAGAAGCCCCATAGTTCTCTGCGGCACAGCGGCAGAACACGCGTGAAATCCGACGCAGAATCGCTGCGAAGCGCGCTCGTATAAACGACGTCAACATCACTGGGGCAAGACTACACCTGGTCCTTGAATTATTACCACCCCACTCACAGGCAGAAGCAAAATAAAAACGAATGAGGGGGACATCACGATGAATAGCTCTCGACCGGACTGCGTCTGTTATCCCTACGAAAAGCTTGAAGGGACGTTAGCAAATATCCTTCCGTTTTTCGTTATTTTCTCGCTTGTTTAAAGCTCAGTTCACAGTAAGAATGGCATGAATGTGATCGTAATACGACAATTTGCCATTACAGTTATACTTCCTGTATCTCTTTAGTGTTATTGTGCACGAGGCCCATCACTGGAGGCACGTGCACTGCAGTCGTGAAGTGCTAAGTAGGAAAACTTGATACCACCTTTCTTCACGGAACCTTGCTCTGACGACGGGAAGCCGGCAGCCGAAATGCGTTTTTTTTAAATGCGAAGCATTTCTTAGCGAACTTCTGCGACTTTGACCGTATCTATCTATCTATCTATCTATCTATCTAGCCGCCTACGACTTTGTGCTCTCCTGGTCGCTTGGTTAATCGAATGTGCACCAAAATTGGTATGGCGTAACATGACTGTATGACGAACATAAATGACAAGTCATAACATGAAAATCATGACACGAATGTCATGTACAGCATGATTTACATGCTACGCTCATGGTGCGCTGGCGGCCGTTTCGCTAGCTTGATATACACCAAAATTGGTATCTTGTGACGTGACTGTGTGACGAACATAAATAACACGAGTTAACATGAAAATCATGACACGCATGTCATGTACAGCATGACTTACGTGCCACGCTCATGGTGCGCTGGCGGCCGTTTCGCTAGCTTTATATACACCAAAATTGGTATCTTGCGACGTGACCGTGTGTCGAACATAAATAACACAAGTTATCATGAAAATCATGACACGCATGTCATGTACAGCATGACTTACGTGCCATGCTCATGGGGCGCTGGCGGCCGTTTCGCTAGATTGATATGCACCGAAATTGGTATCTTGCGACGTGACCGTGTGACGAACATAAATAACACGAGTTATCATGAAAATCATGACACGCATGTCATGTACAGCATGACTTGCGTGCCACGCTCATGGGGCGCTGGCGGCCGTTTCGCTAGATTGATATACACCAATATTGGTCTCTTCCGACGTGATCGTGTGACGAACATAAATAACACGAGTTATCATGAAAATCATGACACGCATGTCATATACAGCATGACTTACGTGCCACGCTCATGGGGCGCTGGCGGCCGTTTCGCTAGCTTGATATACACCAATATTAGTCTCTTGCGACGTGACCGGGTGACGAACATAAATAACACGAGTTATCATGAAAATCATGACATGCATGTCATGTACAGCATGACTTACGTGCCACGCTCATGGCGCGCTGGTGGCCGTTTCGCTCGCTAGATCTACCCCGGAATTGGTCTTGCGCGACGTGACTGTGTGACGAACATAAATAACACGAGTTAACATGAAAGTCATGACACACATGTCATGTAGAGCATGACTTACGTGCCACGCTCATGGTGCGCTGGCGGCCGTTTCGCTAGCTTTACATACACCAAAATTGGTATCTTGCGACGTGACCGTGTTACGAACATAAATAACACGAGTTATCATGAAAATCATGACACGCATGTCATGTACAGCATGACTTACGTGCCATGCTCATGGGGCGCTGGCGGCCGTTTCGCTAGATTGATATGCACCGAAATTGGTATCTTGCGACGTGACCGTGTGACGAACATAAATAACACGAGTTATCATGAAAATCATGACACGCATGTCATGTACAGCATGACTTACGTGCCACGCTCATGGGGCGCTGGCGGCCGTTTCGATAGATTGATATACACCAATATTGGTCTCTTCCGACGTGATCGTGTGACGAACATAAATAACACGAGTTATCATGAAAATCATGACACGCATGTCATGTACAGCATGACTTACGTGCCACGCTCATGGCGCGCTGGTGGCCGTTTCGCTAGCTCCGGAATTGGTCTTGCGCGACGTGACTGTGTGACGAACATAAATAACACGAGTTAACATGAAAGTCATGACACACATGTCATGTACAGCATGACTTACGTTACGTGCCACGCTCATGGTGCGCTGGCGGCCGTTTCTCTAGGTTGATCGACCCCCAAGTTGGTATTGCGCGACGTTACTGTGTGACGAACATAAATAATAGGAGTTAACATGAAAACCATGACACGCATTTTCCTCAATGACATACAAGACGATGTATGCAGCTCTTTGCTGGCTGCTTCGCATTACATCGATTCCCACAATGCGTGGGATCTGCCGGCTTTTTTTTTTCTTTGGGGTTCCCGCTTTAATTAGGCTCATTTCACAGCTAGTTCATGTGCACTGGAATCTAGAAACAACAAGAGCTTGGAAAGCGTGACCAATATTTTTGGCGGCATGCTGCTCTGGTGCTGTGCGCCACAATTAATGCATAAAGCGTGCGAGGGAGCAGGGTGTATTATCACATTTACGGTGCAAGTGTTTCCAGGAGAGACTACGCCAACGCAAGAACGACGTCAGGAAGATGGAAGCGCAGCGCAGCGCTCTTGCAGAGCACCGTGAGAAGCACGACCATAAAATCGACTTTGACGGCGATTCTGTTCTAGAAACAGAAATGAATCCGGGAAGGAGGCTCGTGTTCGAGTCTTGGCATATTCAGCACACACCTGGAAACGTGAACCGCTCGCTTAAACGTGAGAGAAAGGGAAAGCCGGAGCCGTGGTGAGAGAACAAGAAGTGACGATGCTTCCATGACCAACGCAGTCACCCTTTGAGGAAGGGACCGAATCGGTCCCGAAACGTCGGGCTTTCTTCAAACTGTGGCTGGAGCCATTTCAACTTCCACAATCTTAACAGAATCGGAACAATTCCAACTACTTCGCAAATCGCCTCGGACGTCCCCGGCGCACAATTTGCAAAAACCTGTAAGTTGACCTTCCAGCAGGAATATTTTCCCACAAAACCTCGTTCCCATACTTTTTCTCGCTCTAAGCGTGTTCACTCTCCACATTCCATACGAAGGTGGGAAATCAGCCTCAAGGCTTTTAAAACATACTGCAGGAAAGCCAAGCCTCATTGTAACTTCCCTCTTGCACAGAGAGAGAGAGAGGGGGGGGGGGTAAACGAAAGGAAGGAAAGAAGACATGTGTTAGTGGTGAATGGGAAAGTAGTTTTAGGAGGTTCAAACGGCTCCAGCCAAGTTTATAGAGAGCCCGACGTTTGTCAGCTTTGCTGAGACGATTCTGCACCTCACGATTATACTTCTGAACTACATATCAGGATCCATCTCTCTGTGCTCCGGTGGGGGCTACGCCCCCCCCCCCCCTGGGAAAGTTGGGGGGGGGGGGGGCTCGAGCCCCCCCGTAGTCTCCGCCTATGCTGCGGCGTACACACTTTTCCCATGAGCGCTTGCGCGCCCTTTGGCGGCGCTCGTGTGCTTGAAAAAGGTCTATTATATGCACACTCTGGACGGGTTTTTGACGTCGCTGTTGCCGTCATTTTCCGTATGAAGTCCATATTGATAAAATCACCCCGCGCATTGTCCCGCCAGGCTCGTAGCCAGGAATTTTCTTCGGGGGGGGGGGGGGGGGGGGGGCACTTGCTGAAAGCCTTGACTATTTGAGAAAAACGCCCATTTTCATTATTTATTTTCGGTAAAACACCATGTATCACCAAAACACCATGTATCACCCCGGCTACGGGCCTGGTACCCGCTGATAAAAGCTCGCGAGCGCTGGCGACGAACGCGGCTGAAGCGGAGATGAAACGAGCCGGCCGTCTCCGTCACACGCATGAGATATCACTCCGCTTGCGAGGCCTGCCGTCGATTGCTGATCAAACCGAGAGGAAACGCCCCGCCCGTGTTTCGTAAGGAGCATGAAGGGACGCCAGGGGTGTGGTGGCTGCGTCGCTCGAAGGTCGCTGGCGCGCGCGCGCTATTCGAGGCATCACGGCTCGTAAACATGCTGCGCTCTCAACGCTTACTTCGCGTTTAGAGAACTTACAGCACGAAAACCGCTTCGGTTGTTGGAGCGGCCTTATTCCCTTAAACCAGTGTTTTGTTGAGTTACGCGAGATGGGATCCGAGTTAGTGGTAGCCTTACTTCGTGGTATCGCATTCACCGCTTCGCCCTTAAGCGGAACTTTTTTTTTTATCCGTCAGCTATTGACCCTGGAAAGCGAGGGGCGGACGTGTAACATGGCGTAGCCACTTCACAGTGGGCCGTCAGCGACGGTCCCGCTACTGACTGCGCATATTTTTTTTTCTTTCTTTAATGAGATGGCTTTTTTTAAAGCAAGCAAAAAATTTCGGATGTGGACCCTAGCACTCACGAGCTCGAAAGGGCAGGGCCTTTTAGGGGGTACTTACCGCAAGAGCGATTACAAACCCAGGTGTGCTGGTGGAAGGAATTACGAAAAAGGCCTTTTGAATGAAGATCCACGGACAAAGCACATTTGAGGACGCGAAGCACGGAAAATTCGATATTGTTCCATATATCTATTGCTTGCGATCCGAGATTTCATTCCGCGATGTCCAGAAACAGAAGTGACAGACATTTTAGGGGCACGCGTGTCGTTATTACTGAACATTGCTTTCATTACGTGCCGTGCGACGCTTGAAACGAGCTACCATGAGCGTTTCTGGAACAGACGACGTCTGCCGATGAATCGCCGCCATACTTTCACGCAGCCGATTGGCCTAGGCGTCACGAGCCTCTGCGGAGAGCGCGTTTTGCCATCGAGCCGACTTGCACAACACAAGCTGCGTCGGCACCGTGCATGGCGTCGTGGCTTACTAGGGAAGCACGCGCGAGCACTGTTTATTCAACGGAATAATTCTTGGCTCGTGGTTGACTTCGGCCGCCCCAAGATCAAGCTGCGCATGTTTTGTCGTGCAGGCGGTGCTATTGCCAGTGACAGACTCCTTCAAACACGAGACTGGCGCAGTTTGGCGCAATTTCCATCGATATTATCAGGGTGGCGCAGCAGGGCTTAAAGTCTCCCTTCATTGGAGGTGGGGAGGTCAGAGGGCGGCGACCTGTATACATACAGGTCGCCGCCTGTATGTATACAGGTTTAAGCCCTGTGGCGCAGTAAATCCAATTTGGCGCACCTTGACGCAGGAGTGGAATCACTGCTTAACAAACTTTTGAAGCAACGAATCTAGCTGGGCAAAAAATTTAAATGAGTAAGTTGATCAGTTTGCAAAATGCCCGATTAGACAGTTTCTAACTTTTTATCTATGAAGTATTAGTGTGAAGTTGGGGTGGGGTTCAAATTTACCCGCCAAAAGTTGTTTTCTGAAGGAGTATTCGAGTAGCTCTTCGGCGAGAGAACCTGTAAAAAAATCCTTCACTGAGTTTTTGAAAGTGTACACTATCTTTTTTTTATCGGCACCCTTCGATGTAGACATCCCAAGGTGCCCTTTTCTGGGGCAATTTCTTGGATGTAGACATCCAAGAAATTACACCTTTTTGCTTGGTGAAAAAGTCTGTACAAAAGCATTCAATGACTCACTGTATCGGGGATGTTTTCTATTCTCGGAAGCATTTTTGTTGTCTAAAACTCAACAGATGTTGCTATGCGATTCAAGGCAGCTATCTTTAACCTGGCATAGGACTCGTAGCTGAAGCGGGCACTTCAGTTGTTTATCCAGACAACATATCTCACACAGCTAAATTCGTTTGTTGGGCATTTTTCACTCAATGTTTTGACCTGTCAGTGGATAAAATACAAAATTTAGAAGCCTGAAAGGAAGAAGAAGCGAGAACAGGCAGGCCCCTATATACTGGGACCCCAATGGCTGTCCTTATCCAAACACGGCCTAGTGACTTTGCAAGTTTTCTTCCAAAACTTGAAGAAATTGTTTGGATATATTTTGCTCTCGTTATAGATAGTATGTGCAAAATATCTATCTAGTTGTATGGTATTGCCTGAGACAGGCTGTTGGAGTAAGGACAAAGCTGGAGATTCATTCTTTTATTCAGTGTCTCTTCATTGCACACTAGGCATAACAGTGTACAAACAAGCTACAATCTTGAATACGTCTTTATTCACATATATAACAAAATCACACTGCATATATGTTACACTCGTGCATAAAGTGTGTAGTATTAAAAGCTGGCACCGATAAGAAAGCAAGTTATCACTAGAGACCGGATTTTAGGCAAATGCCTATTTTGTTTCTTGCGTTCCTATCAACCCATTTTGATATACGAGCATAAATTGGAGGTTAAGAAAGCCCTTTATAGTGCGTTTGCAGTGTCTATAAATGCCTATTTTCGGAGTTTGTGCCTAAATGCTTATAAGTGCCTATAAATGCCTATTTTTGGAGTTTGTGCCTAAATGCTTATAAGTGCCTATACATGCCTATTTTCAAAATCAGCACCTATATGAACACTATTTAAAGGGACACTAAAGGCAAATATCAGGTCGACGTTGATTGTTGAAATAGCGGTACAGAAACCTCGTAGTGCTACTTTTATGCCAAGGAAGTGCTTATTTTGAAATAAAATCACGTTTTAGTGGTCCGCATCGCTTTAGCGCACTTCAAATCACCCGCCTGAAAGCGATATTTCGCACGTCACTGTTGCCGTGCCCTACGTTGCCCGCCTTTAACGCGCGGCGGCGTGCACCATTCGGGCATCCGGCAACATCACATGCATGCGGCATTTTGTCGAACTTTCTGTCAGAGCAACTTTCACGAGCGTGCAATACACGCGGCAGTACGTGATACCAAAACTACCACTGAGACGCGACCGCGTGAGCGAAGCAGGGCGCCGGGCGAAGCGCAGTTCGGCGAAAACGGAACTTTTGAACCACGCGCGCCGTTCCCCATGGCAACGCCAAAGAGGTTCTTTTTCCATGAATCAAACAGAAACGAACAAGCAGCATTTTATTACGTCTCTTGATGCACGGAAGGTTCTTTTTTTATTGCAGCTAGTTTGATTACTACTGATTAATTGTATTCAGACTCTCCCACGTCATCGGGATCACTTCCAAAATGTCCCACTAGTGGCGCTCATTGTGTGATACATTTAGCTTAATTTCTCGGTAAGTAGGGCACTGCTGTTGATAATACTGCCGATTTAGACGTTGTCATACATTGAGCTTTCACTCTGACATAAATTGTTATTTGCCTTTAGTGTCCCTTTAAGGGGGGACGTGGCTGTCGGTACCAACTTTATTCGTGGATTTTGATGAAAATTGGCACACTTATGGGAAATGTATTTTTAATGTTACTGTAGAAATTTTGTGACAATATCGTCACAACTTTTTGATTTACAATATATTTCTCCTTCTGCTCTTGTTCAGAGTCTGACTTAAAAAATACGATAGGAAACTCGTTCAAAGCGCTATCCATTCTGAGATGTCTGATTGCGGGCATGACATCCATAGATTTTTTTATTTGCAACACAGTTTTTTTTTTAGTTCTCGTAACTGCACAACAGGCATCGAGCCTGCGTGCAACTCGTCAAATAGCTAATTATCAAAAGGCAATACTGAAAAAGCAAGAATGTCATGCCCTGGACTGTACTTCAAGGAATATAGAACAAAAGACGGAACTGAAATAGACCCAGCGGTTGCTGAGAAATCAGCGGGACAAGCGAGGCAGAAAAGCAAGAAAAGTCATTTTTGAGAAAACAGCTTTTTAAAGTTGTACCAACGATATTACTTCATCAAAAGGCACCAAGGCCATAATCTTTTTAAGCCCTTCGTAATGTGCAGTTTCTTGAGTATCCTGCCTTTAGTTTTGAGGTGCCTCGCTTCCCTAAAACACAAGAAGATTGTGGTCGTTTTTATGACGCTGGACCTCTTGCACATGTGGCCTTTCATCTGTTGTGCCTTTGTTCCTTTTTTTTTTCTTAAAAATCCTTTTCTTATCTACAAAGAACATGTAGCGTGAATTTTTAAAGCAAGTTATGAAGTGGTGTAATAAACATGACAGAAAACAAGATATTGTAATGTGATTAGGCCATATACTGTGGTGCTTTGCCAGCTTTTCTTGTATTCAGGCTACCAAAACATAATGAAGTCTTCATTGCAATTGATCATTGAATAATTTTTTATAGGATACTGAGAGTGGCTCTCATCATGACAGCCTATCCCTTCCTCCTAAATAACGGGCAGTTATGGTCAAGACATTGGTGGAATAGAAATCCCTTAGAGTTTTATTCAAGATGCGAATTGGGCAGATGTAAACTCATCTCCCTGCTTCATCACTCAAGCTTATTTGTGAACCTCGGTAACGCGTTTCATCATTCACCCGGTTGCGGACACGGTTATCTGCGAGGCTTTTATTTTTTTTTTTTCAGATTCACAACGCACGGCTCCAAGCGCGCAACAGTGCTTTATTTCACCTCGAAGTGCTCGGCCGCGGAGTCCGAGAAGTCGGCACGCGATGTGCTGGGTGGCGGCATTCGGTGACGATGCGCAATATCCCTAGGTGCGGCGACGAAAAAATCGGCGCGCAACGTGTTTGGTCTCGCATTTCGGGACGCCGATGCGCGACGAGCTTGGCTGTGGGGTCCGCTGCCGATGCGTAAAATGACCATCCGCGGTTCCGAGGAGCTGGCGGGCGATGCGCTTCGTTGCTTGCGAAGAAGCACACTGCCACTAACGCACACTAACGCGTTGTTCTTGCCCGCAAAGTTCGAAGTTCGTAACGCACGCTGGCGCCGTGAGCGGAGTTAGGCCTAGTGTCGACTCCGAGCTGTAGACGCGCCGGCCGCGGTGCCCGACGTTTGTTTCAAAATACGTAATGCGTGGTCGCGAGTACAAGGAGTCGTCCCGACCTCCGACCGCTGATCCGACGAGTCAACGCAAAGGGTCAGTCCGAGCCCACGACGTGCGCTTACGATGTTCGCTACGAGCGCGGCGCGTCATCGTAATCTGATCGAGCTTCCGCTTGCAGCTCCAAACTAAAACGTAGTGTCGAGCCGTGAACACAGAACGAGTACGAATGCGTCACGAAGTAGCGCGACTTTCGACAGCCGTGACCTCGTGACGCGCGAGCAGCAGCCGACGATCGCCCGAAGCGAGCATCGGACCAATGGCGAGGCGCGCTGGCGCAACATGGCGGACGCGACCAATCGGAGGCCTCGAAACGACCTTAGAACATTTGCTTTTTGTGCGCTTGTTTTCGAAGGGAGGAGCCAGCTGAGGCGGGGAATTTGAAGACAGAGAAATGCTCTTTCCGGCGAGACCAAAATATCGGCGCCCGGTGGTGCCGATGCGGAGGTATGATTTTTTTGAAAATGTGTTTTTTTGCTATTTCCGCAATAATTCTCGCCACCTTGGCAGGCGTAACAAATTTTTTAAAGCACTTCTACGGCGTTTTTGGTGAAGGTATTTTGGAATCTGATAGAAAAAGGTCTACAGAAACTGAAAATGTGATTTTCAAAAAATCTATTTTTTTTTTGCCATTTTTCGCGATACGAAAGCCGCGCCCCCCCTTAACCTGAAATAACGCTTTCGAATGCCGCATGAGACTTATTCATGTTACCGGGCAGCACTGACTCTTCAGAACTCTAGTCCAACCAACGTCCGGAAAAGAACCGCTAGCAGCAGTGAAATGGGACGCGCCGGCCACCATACACCGCCATGCTGACATGACGCGTGCGTTTGGCGAATGCAAAACCATGGAGAGCCGTCAGGGGTAAGGAGAGTGAAGAGCAAAAAAAGCGATGTGCACACGGCTTTTGTTTTGATTGTAATTTACTTGAGGGGTTCACCGACAGAGGAGAAATTGACCCTACGTGATTAGAATCCCTCCCTTCTTAGCAGTCAGGCTATCTGCTCCTGTGCTGCCCTTCTCAGCAGAAAGAGACCTAGGAGTGTATTGATTTGACAGTGCACACTCGACTCACCGTGCTACAGAATAAAAGGAGAGACCGTATTCTGCGGACCATGCGGGAAAAAGGACAATTGAACGGCTATGTTCAACTGCTGGCGTTTTTGTGCCATCATAAACATTAACATTTTTTGCTTTCCTGTCATTGATACAGGTCGCGCACGTCTTTGTTTTGAAATGATTTGCATTTAATTAAATTTATTGTGCCCACATTTACGACGTTGGAGGCCTAAAACGTGTTTTGCCTGCCTATTTTCGGTGCCTAAAACGTTGTTTTGCATGCCTATTTTTGGCGCCTAAAACACGCTTTTTTAATGCCTAAATATCCGGCCTCTAGTTATCACGAATGGCGCCTGTTGTGCCGGTAAAACAATAACTCTATCTACTGCAGACAGTGCAAACAAGGGGCTAAGAAGTTTAACTACCAACAACCATAAAACTAGAAACAAAGAAAAGATTACTCTAAACCAAGAAAATCACATAAGAGAGATTACACTTTAGCCCAGGGGTTCTCAAACTGGGCTCTACGAAGGGCGTTTTAGGATTTTGCAAGTGGTCAGAACAAATGCGACCAGACTCCATTTTATCCCAGTAAACACGCAATTTATTGATTTAGAGAAGGACACTGGTATAGTATTTTGGATATAACCAAGACACCATACACTGCATCTACCCGTTGGGAGTTTGTGAGCAGCTAGAAACCCACGTGGCAGCACACGCTGAGTGTTTTTGATTCATGCTCGTTAACGGAGTCTCCAACGCATGCACAGGAATCGATTGGTAAATTCTGTAAGCCAAGAGCTACTTGTCTGCCTGGTTGAGCACTCTTGTTGCCGACAGACGGTGCTGGTTGTTTAAACAGCAACTTGATCATACGTGTCGGGCACATTCACATGTTATTTTTGGTTTATAGTGCATCGGTGTTTTCATAAGGCAGTTTCTGTAGATGCTGGTTTCCCACCACACTGCATCGGTTTCGTAATCAAAATGCATGACGAGCATGCCGACAGGCACACGAGGCATCACTTCCAGTCACAAGCTACACAAGCACTTAGGCTTAACCTTGCAACCAGTATACTGAAGGCCATTCTGCCGTGTGATTGACTTGTACTTTTTCTTTTGCGAAAAATAAAAACTTCTGCACGTCTGACACTTTTTGTTTGTGCTGAACGTGCACAGCACATGGTCTAAAGCAGTAGCTGAATGGTCGGCATGTGTTTCACAATGTGGAACGGCATGGGGAAAAAAATAAAGATGCCTACCTATGTTATGCATAATAGACAGTTCCCCATCAAGAGCGAGGGTTTCAAGATGAAAGATAACACACCAATGCAGTGGAGGTGGTACTTAGTCAGGTAATCTTAAAAGCATCAGCACTGTCGCTGCCCTACCCCTCATTCTTTGTATGCCAAAAGTATATCGGTGGGAAGGGGGTTAGGGTTCCTTAAGGCCATTAAGTTTGAGAACCCCTGTTTTAAACACACAGAAGCAGGAATAGCACAAAAATAAATGCATATCTTAGTGAAAAATTGGGGCTCAAGTTTGTCCCATTTCCACCAATTTTAACAAAAGGATATCACATTACACACACAGTGCTGGCAATAGGGGCACATGGCAACTTACTAAAGATTAGTTATTACTTAAAGAAAACTGCCAGCCCTATGTGAACCCCAGAAGACATGTGCAGAGTTATTCAGAAACAGCAACATTCGAAAAACGGGAGTACCGATATGCTCGGTACCGTCGCACCAATACTGGCACGAAGAGGGCTCCAACTGCTCCAATAACCAGAGCCAGCAAGACTGTGATGACAAATGCTGCAACCGAAACTGGAAAGAAAGAAGACGTGCAAGTACCCTTTATAATATGCTGAACTAGGACACTTCAAATATTTTACACTAAGAAGGTGATGCATATGACTAGAAACATGACAGACGCTGTTATAGAATG
This sequence comes from Rhipicephalus sanguineus, assembly GCF_013339695.2. Taxonomy (NCBI): domain Eukaryota; kingdom Metazoa; phylum Arthropoda; class Arachnida; order Ixodida; family Ixodidae; genus Rhipicephalus; species Rhipicephalus sanguineus. The sequence continues at coordinate 189,875,115 of NC_051176.1, forward strand.
CGAATGGCTTTGCAGGCAGTGCAGCAAATGTTTTTTTTATTATGCTTGATTGTCAAACTTAAAGAATCTGTTCTCCAGTGCCAAGCTGCCAGTGTAAAATGCACTCCAATCTTAAACTGTCGGCTCAGAAAAACATACAGTTGAAATAATGAAAGTTCTGGTAAAATGACAAAGGCAGTGTTCAACAGTGGTCCCAGCAGTGAAAGGTTAAAGTTACTAGCATCAATAACTTAATATTGCACTTTACAAGCTTTATGCAAGCGTGACTGGGCACACTTGCAGCCTTCTGGTGGCATATATTTATTACAGTAATCCCTCATTATAACGAAATCGCTTTACGCTAAATTTCTTCCGGTCTCGATCCAAACACATGCATATTAAGCCGCATTACTTGAAGCGCACAACGAGTTTGGCCCACTTCGAATGAAGTGGCGAACGGCAGCAACCCTTTTGTGCATGCAGTGTCGAATTAATGCCGCCGATGAACTAATCTCATGCAGGCACAGAACAGGCCACAAAAGTACCAAACCCACGACCAATGACTGCCTAGTAACGGGCACCAAGTGAGTGCCAAGTGCTCCCAGCTATTTACTGTGAAGAGAACGGGAGCTGCCGAATTCCATGGTGTAGAGCGCCCAAACCGATAATCTCAGTTGTAATCGCATAGCTGGTATCCCCCGTGATAGAATCTACCCGAAAATAAAGTTTCCCTGGCGCTTTGTAATGCTAGAAAACCACGTCTCGGATGCCGAAAAGTGGCCAAAAGACCATGGGCTGACTTGCACCGTAGCATCCCATGGGGTGCCCTCAAGCAAAGCTTTAGTGCTCTGAAGAGTACTTCTGGCACTGAAATGCACCATCAGACTTTAGACTATTGGTCCAAATGCATGCTAGAGTCATTTAATTTTGTTCCTAGACATTTGTCAATGGCGTGGACACGACAGTGCGCGAACACCGACACTCGAACCATAGAATTAGCAGTTTTGTCAACAATGGGGCGCTGAAAAACTCTTCAATTTGCAATCTTCACGGCTGCACGCCTTGGGGAAAAATTGCTCAGTGATCATGCAAAGCCTCTACTGCAAGACTGGCCAGTTTTCATGATTGCACTGTGTACCCACAATGAGCGGTTAATCGTTTTCGGAGCACAACAAACACAACCTCAGACTCATGCCACCGCATTTGCGGTGCTTTCCAGTGCAAAACTCTCGTAGCATTCCACAAAGTCTACACCCTCCCTATAAAAGCAGCCACTGCATTCCCCTGCTCATCTGCTCTCCAGTCTATGAGCCGTTCCGACGCCAGTCACTGCTCTTGCTCGCCTTCATGTCAACTCCTCGCCTCCTTGCTGCCAGTTTTGACGTTGCTGCTTTTCCAAAGCTGCCCTCCTGAGCACAACCTTCCACCAATGGGTGCCATTCCGCAGTTCCTGCTTCTTGCACGACATCGATCGCCTTTCTTCTGCAACATGAGAAGCTGAAGCCAAGCCTGCCATTGCAACCATCACCATCACCAGCGCGCATGAGGAAAGGGAGATGCCTTGACGACAATTTGAAGCTTCTGCATCGCCCGCCACGTTTAGTCACTTTGGCACCGATAACGTGTGCCTTTGGATCTGTGCTGCAGGCCATGTGATTGTGTTATTCAGAGTGCTTCATTAGGCATGCTTCGCATGTGTTCTCGTGGTCTACAAAGATAAATGGTTCCGCCAGGTTTAGGGCGAAAGTGTCCGACATTGGAGCAGAAGGTTCTACTGATCAGAGAAGTGGAAAAAGGCGGCTGGCAGAAGACTCATATCGTGGAAGAATTCGCCATACCGCCGCCTATTTTGTCAAATGTATTGAAAAACAAGGAAGCTGTGCTGGATGGCTTTAAAAAGAACTTCTCAGCGAAGAGGAATTGCGATCCAAAATACCTCGAAGTGGAAGGTGCACTTCTACAATGGCTGAAGAATGCCAGGAGTGCAAATCTCCTCTTGTATGGACCTGCACTTACTGCAAAAGCCCCAAAGCTCTTGCCCTCCAAATAGGCCATAAATATTTCAAGTGCAGCAATGGCTGGCTTGAGCAGCTCAAGAAATGACACGGCGTGACCTCGAAGTCTATCGTCTCTGCTGCTCCCGTGATCGCCCCAGCAACAGATGCAGAGATAACTGACACTGCTGGTGGCCCCGACGAGTACGAAGAGCCGGCGGACGAAGAGCCATGTCAAGTGCCAATTATGGTGCAGACACGGGAGTACCTATGCCTGCTGCAAAATAAAGTTGAATGCATGGGCGGCAACTACGGCCCCATGCAATGCTTGGTCAAATTGGAGCAGATGTTGCTTGCACCCCGCAAGAACTTGAAACAGCGGAAGCTCACTGCCTTTTTTGCACCTGAATAAAGTTTTGCTTCACTGAATACATTGTGTTTTGACTTCCTAACAGTTGTGGCGCAACTAAAGCTCGACTGCTTTAGCTTCTCTCAAGTGGTCGCTTATGCAGAAATACTGCTTTATAATGAATTTTTTCGCCGTCCCACTGACCTCGTTATAGCGAGGGATTACTGTACTTAGACAATGTATTTTAGAAACTTTTATAGCCAATAGCTTTATAGTAATTTTTCGTGGCTTTCTGAAATGTGTGAATATTGGGCCTCTTCATGTTGCTTGTGTTTCGCTTCCTAGGCAGTGTTACACTAAGCACCATTAGCATGTACCATACATAGTGAACAAAATGAACATACACAATGAACGGTGATTACACAATATTAGCTGCGAAAGTACAGCAGATTCTCGGTAAACAGAACTGTGGCTTAAGCAGAACAGTTGCCTCTAATTTGGTTGGTTTAGTGTTTGACTGCTGCACCCTGATATGTCTTTCTCAATCGACGAAACTCCAGTTGAATGACTAGATATGACAAAAACTGGGGCAAGGGACTAAGTAACACACAAAGCAAGGCATGTTGTAGGGCTAGTCGGTTCATAGATACAGCATAGTAATAGTAATCATGGCAAAATATGAGGCCCACATGTGTTACTTTGTCCCTCATCCCCAGTTTGCTCTATAGCTCTTGTCATGACCTGCCAACTAGCCCAAGCCACCACTCTTCCAGTTAAATGGAACATATCTTCACAGTCGCTTTAGGTTCCATTTCTACTCCTGAGATTCTACTGTATACAGCTTTACGTTGGGGTGCAGTAGACTTTTGTTAAGTTGATTTCAGTTACAGTCGAACCTACTTACAATGATCCCAGATATAATGATCATATTTCAGTGCACTCATGATTTTCCTATGCTACCCATTGAAACTGTGTTCAGATATAACAAACATTTTTTTAAAGCGTCCTCCTTTTACAGTGAACACTTCAGACAAGGTCATGGTAAAAATATAGTGCAAAGTGAAAAAAACTGGCCCCCTAGAGCATGAGAGCAGTGCGCACTTGCGCATGCCCTGCTAATGTTTGACCCTTTCCCTACCAAAGACGAGCTGGATTCGTCCACACTGAAACAAGCATTTCGTGATGCCGAAATCAGGCTACCCTGATTCCATAGTGAAAAAACAGCGCGACGTAGAGACGGACTAGGAAATTCACAAGACCAGCGCTGACTGCCAACTGAATTGTTTATTGTGCACACGCTCAAATATACAAGGAACAGATAAATCAGGGAAGGGGGTACATATCAGTGCTTCTAGCCGCGCCTGCATCCAACGGTACTAAAATGTTTTGTCATGATGATTAGTTTCGGAGATAGTAACACTCCTTGTCTGTAATGTTTATCGATGGAGCGCTCACACAAGCATCGTCTTTACATTTAATCACATAAGCCTCATACAGTTCACATGCTGTCAAATTGTTGCATGAGCGCACCACCCGGGTTTCGTCGAAACGCGGCTGTCAGCCACACTTCGCACAGTGGATGGCCATATTACTGCCATTTCTTGCCTTGAGATTGTTAGTGTGTTCACGCAGACGGTCCTTGAGGCAACGTCCCATCTGCCCGATATAGGCTCTCCCACAGGTTGTCAGAATCTCATAAACCACTTCACACTTGCAGGGAACATAGTTCGTCGAGTGCTTCTTAACACATCCCTTTCTGTTCAAGGCCGTCTCGTTGACTTTCTGGCATAGGGAGCTCAGCTTATTGGGGGCAGAAAAAACCACTTGTACCTCCGCTCGCCTGGCCGCCTTCTTGATACGGTGGGACACACTGTGCACATATGGTATCACCACCATCTTGGACTTTTGAAGGCTTGGGCGAACGCGTTCCTTTGTGGACTTCACCTCACGCAAAAGGGCGACGGACAACGAGGAAAGCAGGCTCTCCGGATAGCCGCTTTCCCTAAGCCTCTGAAGTTGCGACCCGTAGCTGACAGCGACCGAGTGGTGGCAGGAGCGAACAAGGGCATTTCTGAGAGCCCCACAGGCGATGGCCCGTTTTACAATTTTGGAGTGGTTGGACGAAAACGGTAGTAGGAGCTTCTTTGAGCGCGGTGCAAATGCCCAACATGTATGGTCTCGGTCAAAGTGAATTTCCATATCCAGGAAGCGTATCTTCTTCGATTGGTAGCTCCTGGGTGAAGGCAAGGCCCGGGAAACAGGACCGGAACATGTTGAAAATTCTTTCCACTTGACACGAGGCTCCTTCTGGTGTGGCTCTGAATATCACCAGGAAATCATCCACATAACGGAAGATCCTGACCCAGCCCAAAGGTTGAAGCTTCTCCTCGAGGATGCTATCATAATGTGCCAGAAGAAGGTCACTCAACACTGGTGCGATGCGCGAGCCTATGCAGACCCCATTCCTCTGTACATACTTCCTTCCGTTCATTTCGACCACTGGAGACCCTAGGTACAGCAGCAGCATTTCTTCGAAACTGGAGGCACTGGTACCTATGGCGTTCTGAAAACGCACGACTCCGTGCTCTTCAATGCCTTTTTTTACGACTCTTAACAAGGTCCTCCTGCGGTAAGGAATAAAATAAATCTTTGAAATCTACAGAGAACGGCTGAGTTCCTGCGGGGCAAGACCTGGCCAAAAAGTCAGAAACCTCGGACGCCTTGTGAACGAAGTATGGGTCTTTTACTGCCAGAATTTTCAGGCACTTGAGTAGAAAGCTTCCCAGGCACCTTTGCCACGACCCAGCCTCAGAGACGATCACCTGAAAAGGGGTGCCTTCTTTGTGTGTTTTGGCCGAGAAGAATGCCTTCAGACAAAGAACTTTTGAGTTCCTGAGTGAAGCTGTCAGACCCTGTAAGCACGCTGACTCGCTTACCTCGATAGCCTTCTTCCTAGCTTTTGATGGCTGAAAGTCTTCTGCCGGCCTGAAGTTTTCGCTGAGGGCTCTGTCCGCCAGAAGTCGATACTGTTCCGGATGGACCACCACAAAGGCTCCCTCCTTGTCAGACTGGAGAAGCTTGTAGTTTTTCTCCCTTAATGTGGAAACGATGCTACGCAGGTTGATACTTCTTGAGCCAGCGAGTTCCGACGGTAGTGCTTCCTGCTCAAGTATCACACGATCCGCTTCGGGGCCAGTGGCCTTGCCGGCAGCTGCCCTAACAAGAGACAGTGCCTCTACTTTGTCGAACTTGGGGGCAATGCAGAATTTAGGCCCCAGCCTGAGGGCTTCTTCGACCTTGTCAGGAATGGCCACGTCACCCACCTTCTTCACTTCTTGGCCAGTAATCTGGCAGTAATTTGGCCATCCACTGTGCGAAGTGTGGCAGCCAGCCACGTTTCGACGAGACCCGGGTGCTGCGCTCATACAACAATTTGACAGCATGTGAACTGTATGAGGCTTACGTGATTAAATGTAAAGATGATGCTTGTGTGAGCGCGCCATCGATAAACATTACAGACAAGGAGTGTTACTATCACCGAAACTAATCATCATGACAAAACATTTTAGTACCGTTAGATGAGGGGGCGCGGCTAGAAGCACTGATATGTAACCCCTGCCCCGATTTATCTGTTCCTTGTATATTTGAGCGTGTGCACAATAAACAATTCAGTTGGCAGTCAGCGCTGGTCCTGTGTACTTCCTAGTCTGTGTCTACGTCGCGCTGTTTTTTCACTATGGATTTGTACCAACTAGCTCGCATCAAACCGCTCATAAGTTACCCTGATTCATTTCACTGAGTTGTCTTTTGCTTCGACAGACGGCTCCGTAAAAAATTAAAATACCCGCTCAATGCATGCATCTCGGTCAAGAAACGACGTAATTCTGGCAACTGGAATTAAACATGGTGTCCTTCTGTGTCCGTGTGCACGCATGAACCGGCAACAGCTGTGCTCCGAAAAAAAAAAGAAAAAAAAAAGGATGCTTGATCGTTGAAGTTTTGTTGGACTTGGAGAGTGAAGAATAATTTCTGTTCTTTACAGAGTGCGGCCGTGACGACATAGAGCAGTATATCTTCTCTGAACCATCAGATTCGGATGATGACCATGTCTCGACGTATCGGCAGTGGGCGCCGATAGAGGTAAACAAAACGCCACCGTGTTCTGCTATCGTCCAAGATTTCTTTTCACAGCCTCGCTTGTCACTTTGCTTTATTTTTTAAATTTTGAAGAGGCATTTTCTGCCCCAGGGCTGGAGAGGCCCCGACACTCTCCGTGGTGCAGTTCAGAGAAGCCAATCCTTTGCATATTTTCCAAAATATTTTTTCCGCGTATCTTGCAAATAAACAAAAATAGAATCAATTAGGGAAAGAAAACGGTATTTTTGTATCATTCCTAGCCAAAAACCTCAGTAGGGAAAGGGTTAATCGCAATGAAAATATCCTAAATATCCATAGATGTCCTCTGCGATAACCTCTTTTGTCCCATCAAAGTTAACTGTGTCCCTCAATTAGTCGACACCACGATGTAGCACAAAAGGTCTTCTGTATTTTCGGTAAGTGCACAGACCGTTCAATCAACGATTCCGATTTCCACTAGATTGTGGCAATGCCTTCACAAATAAGTATTAGGAAAGCATGAAGGCGATATGGCAGCCACCGAAGAACATGCCAGTATGACTCATCGCCCGCCATCTTCAGTTATATTTGTGATTTTTTTCCCCTCAAAGTTCCTTCGACAGCAAAGGGAAATAAATACTCATAAGATTGCATTTCACTTGTTCTTTTATGGGAATAGATATTGTGACCAAGAAGTGCACTGTTTTCTTGCTAGGTGCACTCAAAGTTCAGAAACTGCGAAATTGGCAGAAAAGTGTTTTTTGCGGCCAAAATTGTGAACAAAGTTCTGCAAACAAAAATTTTTTTCGTTTGCAGAACTAACTTTGAAATCTTTGTTCTAGGTCTAAAATCTGCACCTGGAGTACATTTTACCAAAATTGGGAATGGTGACCACGACATCATGTTTATTTTTATCTGGACACACCCAGCTGTGTGAGTTTGCATTCAGGAGAGATTTCTGTACAAATGTGCACGCACGCGCCTGGCACCAGGGAAAGATGGACAAGTCTATTCTGCCACCATGTCAAACTATTATCGCGATCCCCGTCGTGCCTTGATACATCCGGGTTCGATTGTAACTACTGTTTGAGTTTTGTGCATGCTGTAGCCTTGAATTTTTGTGCTCAGCCTACATTTGTGGTATATATATATATACCACAAATGTAGGCTGAGCACAAAAATTCAAGGCTACAGCAGTATATATATATATATATATATATATATATATACACTTTTTCTTGCTTCGGACTTGTGGGGATTGGCCTAGAATTGGGGCTGGCTTAGATTCAAGCAAATATAGAAGACACAAACAGCCAGCTTCTACAAAGAATATTACCGTATTTTCCGGTGTATAAGACGCACCTCCTATATTTTCGCTGGTGCGTCTTATACAACGGTGCGTCTTATATACACAAAAAGTCACGTGATTCTGCGAGACCAGTTTGTTTATATTTAATTTATGAGTATGATAAACTGAGCTCGAGAGCATTCGTAAAAATATATATAATTTTGTTATAACAATGAAGCGGCTGCGATCTTAGATGTCAGCTACTTGCTGTTCAAGCAGTGCGGCGACCATGGAGATTACAGCCGCAATAAAAGCCAACGTTTATAGAACCAGGTAAGTTGCAAAACTCCCCGCGTCAGCCAACCCGTCGCGCGGCGCCGGGACAGCTTCCGGTTTGGCGGTGCTGGCGGCGCAACAAGCTTCCGCTAGCAGACGAAAACACGTAGTCTGCGTGGCAAGACGCCGCGGCAGCCGTTCAGAAAGGGCTCCGTTGTTTACTCACCCACTGTAATTATAGAGATTTTCCGTTGCGCTGCCGCTGCAACGTAAAACTGAGTAATATTTAGCAGCGGAAAGGTAAAGTCAGTTAAGCTATGGCTTTCTAGACTGCCCACAATAAGTGATGCTTGATAGCGTAACATATGAATCGGTCTATTACCCTATAAGGAATTAGCTATATGCCGCATTCCTGTAGCGTAAATTTTTTTAGCTATAGTGGATGCTTCGGCGTGTTGGTACTTCTGTCTTTTCGTTTCGGACTGTGCAAGTATTGCGCGGTGTTAACGAATAAATCTTTATTGCAAGTAAGCGCGCCTTTTTTCTGGTGCTCCGTCTTTTTTTTTTTGCGCTGTTTTCTTTCCGATAATTCTTCACTTTAACTTTTTTGAAGTGAGGAGTTTTCACTATGTATCGCGGCTGTCGTTACTTGCAGTTATTGAGTGGTAAAATCGCCGTGTGTGTACTGCACGCCACAATTTCAGTCCTGCTACATAAAGAAAAATTGTATTTATTTTACGCACGCAATGCAGAGAAACAATTTTTCAGATATTGCATGTATGGTGTGATGCACACAAACGGCACAACTTATTTATGGTCTCAGGCATTAAACCTTATCAAAATAGCTCTAATTAATTGTAAAAAATTATTTACCGCACAATTTTTAGGATCACTCAAATCAAGGCAAGTTCGAGAATATCTTTGGGGCGCATCCTTCTACGAGGCTCTTTTCCGCTGGTGATTGCAGCCTTAATCCTTACCATTGACCATGTGAGCGAAAGTCTTCAGGATATCTTCCTCATGAAAGTGCATATCACATACACGTGATATGTCGGACACTTTCTTGTCCTCACGATCGAGAAATGGCGCGATTCCACGCCGCTCGCTGGTCAGGGTCATGCGTGGCACAAACAGGTTACGAACTTTCTCGAATTTCGTGGGACTGTCGCGACATTTCATACAGCGTCCCGAGCCGTCCCTGTCGGGACAGCTATATGTCCAGGATTTATTCCGGACCGTCCAGTTAGAGATTTTTGTGATCCAACGCACACCCGACACCGCGCGTCACGCTCCAGAACACGAAGATCTCACGAATACCACGCACGAAGCAATGTTGCAGTGGTACAGCGGTGGCTGCGAAGGGCTTAAATTTCGTTACTTTGACTGTACTTCTGTGCGCAGAGCAGGGGTGTAGCCAAGGGGGGGGGGGGTTCAAACCCCCCCCCGAAATTTTTCAATTTTGCTTGCGTATATATACACGCACACATACAAACGCACGCACGAACATACATAAAGTATGGTTGAACCCCCCCCCCCCCCCCGAAAAAAAATTTCTGGCTACGCCCCTGGCGCAGAGCGACAACTTTTACGGGTACATTCTCCAGCAGGAGGAAGTGTTGCGAGCAGCACGTAGCCAGCTGAAGAGGCCGAAACAATGAAGAAACAATCCCCCCCCCCCCCTCCTCCCCCCCCCCAACCTTCCTTCCCGGCTCCCTTCATTGAAGAACCCTACGCCCAAAAGGGATGTCGTGGTGTCTCGGATTTCCTGTAACCTAGCAATGCGTTTTCTTGGGCTAGTTGGTTCATGACTTCTGTGGGAAAATTGTAGCGCAGTACAACACAAGGACCGACAAAGAATACGTCCCGTGTTCTTTGTCGGTCCTTGTGTTGTTTTGCGCTACAATTTTCCCACAGAATTCCTGTAACCGCTCGTACAGCCAGGAACACATATCGGCATGGTAAAGACACACAGCACATCCGAAGCACAATAGAAAGCGCAAAACTGCTCACGCAGAATTAAGCAGCCTCCACGGATACTGACGCGCCGCAACGCCGGCTGAAGAGAGTGGAGCGAGTGAATCCTGATGCGACAGCAGCGCCACATCTGTCGCTGATGGCGGCGGCGCCGCGCAACATCGCTTAGTTTTGCAAGTGACCTGGTTCTATAAACGTTGATAAAAGCCACCACTGTCGCGTGCCCCATTCTACTGTTTGAATTGTTTGTTCTTAAACGAAGAATTAAACCCACAGAACTGAGACAATAAATAAAAAAGAGCACCAGAACGATCCATTGTAACGTTGTAGCGCCAACAATATCAGTTACAAAAGTGAAAGTACTACTTCATTATCATCATCATCAGTTTCCGTGTAAGATGTCGCTGCAGTCCAGCAGTAGTCGTAGCTTCTGGCTTCCGGTCGCCATTTACGTTTTGTATGCGTGTGCGTAGGAGGTATCCGACGACCGTGTGGTAACCGTGCGGCGCGTTCGTTGTTTATGTGTTCCCGCCAAGTCTCGTAATGCCCTAAAGGTATAGTAGCCACCATAGTCGAGGCAGTGCCAACGATGTGCTTCAAGGTGCTTACAATGCTGCGTAAGTTACTCGGAGGCTGACGACAGCAACCCAGCGATGCTGCCAACCGAGGCGGAAGAACTTTTGACAGTGCGCCGGATGTGGCTTCAAGTCCAGTAGAATAAATAGTGGTTTTCTGCGCCTTAGTAAAAGTGCTGCTTACAAGTAGTCAGTGCCGTGCGTGACTACACATTTCGCAATCAATGTACTCTGCGTGGGTCATTGTGCTTTATCATGTCGACTGAGTTAAAAATAGATGCGTCTTATACAAAGGTGCATCTTATATATCATTTTTTCCCTCGAAAGTCGTAAAAAGTAGGGGGTGCGTCTTATACAAAGGTGCGACTTATACACCGGAAAATACGGTAGTAAACAATTTTATAAAGATGCTTGCGACTCAAACAGTTTTTCATGCAGTTATACTATTGAGATGTGCTTGTTTACTTCAAGCTTATTTCTGGGTTAACTTTAAATCTATTCTTGCTCAATTATATTATTAATCTAGTGTTGCCGTAAACAAAGGATCAACTGCTCATGTGGTTGCCAAAGCAGTTGGTACTGCAGTTAGGTGACAAACTATTGCAGCCTTTGTTGGTATCATAATACTTATTACCTTGAAAACAATAGAAAAAAAAAAAGAAAGCCGTACTTACCACCTTTGGATGGGGATAGAGGTCCTGGTGGGCTTGGAGTGGTGGGTGCTGGTGAAGGTGTCGGATGATAGCCACAGCCCACTTCATCAGTGTTGTCCCCACAGTCATTAATACCATTGCAACGCCAATCCTCATGGATACAAATTTTGCTGTTGTTACATGTATCAGACACATTGCACCCTGCAGACAACAAATGTGCCATTACTAGAAGTTGTCAATCAGTGGTTATTGTCACCAACTATAAGTACACGAGACAACAAGCACGCAAATTCAAAATTTCTTTTTTTTACTAGGTGGTGTTGTTGAGCAGGCTCCAGAGAGAACACCTGTGTAGCATTTTTAATTTAGTTGTGGATGTAGTCAATGTAAGTAAGGGCACCTCTCCCAGTAATAACTCAAGGGCATGATGATCTTGCTTTAATAATTACACACCCACACTATTAAGACAACATGGCCCTCAAGCTAACCCTACAAGCCAAAATCATGCTGGCATTATACATACTGGACAAAGCAGAATGTGCTCTAGTTAGTCTCAATATGTATTCATGTTTCAATGGTCAATAACTGTAACTCATATACAACACTACGTAGCTGCTGAATCTTTATAACGAGACAGAGAAACACAGCACATGGTAAGAAGAAGATATTAAAAACCAACACTAGCAAAAACTTCTTTGCGTAGTGCTCATCTCTGATGACTGTATAGCGCAGTGGTGGTCCAGCCACTTAAGAATCTGCAGCATTTTTTTAGAGCAGGAAAAAAAACCTGTTCTAAGCAAAACTGTTCTGGAGCAGAATAGGACAAGAGAAAATTTTGTTGGAGAGCAGTTTCGCAGCAGTGCAATAGTAAGGGTGTAACCATTTGGTGCAGATTCTTATTACTGTCTGAAGAGGAACTGCTACTCGAAATTAAACAAGGAGGCAATGAGAGAGCAGCCATTAGCCAGGCTCTTCAGGAAGAGTAACGCCATATGTTGGCTTCAACGCAGCTATACAATAAGTGCTAACATACGACAAATGGTTTCAACAGGTGTCAAAACACCACTGCAAAGAAAAGAAATCAACCTCACGAGAAAATTTCAAGCCTAACCACTAAAACAGAAAGATTTGTTGTAAATGATTTGTGTGCGACTTGTAGACACATGGTGGCCATGCTGAGCCCTTTTCATTTGTGCTCACAAGTGTAGTTTTAAGATGTGAGAAGTATAGGCGCAGACATGTTAAAAAACTGGGCGTGCAAACCCGGACACAAGAGAGGAGTCAAGACTACACGAATGCCAAAACATGGTGGCGTTTATGGTGCCTCGACTCATCTCATGTCTATGTTCGTGCCAACTAGCTCTGCTCTCTGTTATTATAAGCATCGAGTTTTCATTTTCCTGAAGAGGGGGGGGGGGGACTTTTACACCTTTCTCTCTGTCTCCCTAATTTCAGCAAACATAACTTTAGTCTCTTATGTGCTGGCACCGCAATCTCATTATGAAGTACTATAGTGGGAGACTTCAGATTTATTTTTATCCACTGAAGGACACCTGTTTTATGAACGAAGCATAGCTCACAAGAGTAGCGCATCATGCAGAGGTCCAACTGCTTTCTTCCCCACAGGCTTTTGTTTCAAAGCAATGGCAATGTCCACGTTTTTGTTGGTTTTGTGATGCTGCTATTTGGCTTCTTGGGCGTTTTTTTATTTTCATGCATTGCTTTCATTTTTAAAACATGCACCAGCTAAGGGAAAATGGGGTAATGCTGGCACAGAAGCTTTAATTATATGAGTGAATTGAATTTAAGATGGCCAACAATAATTCTCAGATGGTAGCAAATACCATTTGGTAACACTACACCTTGTGCGAAGTTGGGGCTGCGAGTTTATCTGCCAAAAGCTGTCTCCTGGAGGACTATTTGAGTCGCTCGTCGGTGACAGGACTTCTAGTAAAACCCATTACTGACCAATCGAAAATGCATACAATCTTCTTTTCTTAGCACTACTACTACTTTAGGCAGGTCGAAAGGGCACCCATTTGTAGACATCCAAGAAATTACTTTTTTTGCTTGGTGAGAAAGTCTGCGTGAATGCATTCACCGATGCTTTCATTCACTGATACTGTATACTTGGGATACTTTCTATTCTCAGAAGCATTTTTGTTGTCTAAAACCCAAAAGATGATGCTACGTGATTCAAGACTATTTTTAGCCTCTGACAGCTGAAGCGGTTACTTCAGCTGTTTATCCAGACAACACATTCTGCACATACAAATCTATTTGAGGGGCATTTTCCACTCAACGTTTGATCTATCACAGGACCAAGATCTAAATTTTAGAAGCCTGAAAGGAAAGAAGAAGGGAGAATATACAGGCCAATGTGAAAAAGCTGCCAGACAGAATGGCCAAAAGTTCAACGTCGATGGGTGCAGACAAAAGCCAAGCTCTTAAAAAAAATCCCTGGCCAGGGCCGGGGGTGGGGGGGGGTGCCTCCTTGTGAATCCTTCCGTGGGGCAGGGGTAGCCGCAAAGTTTGATTTGATAGCCAAAGGTTTTTTTTGTTGTTGTTGTCTAGAATATTCATATTTTATCTGATGAATTAGAAAATTTCACTGTCTGAACACCTTTGAAAATTAACATGGTTAAGGGGGGAAAAAGAAGAAGACCCAACTTACTGTAAGTGGTGAAGTTGAGCTGCAGAGCTGAACCTGATTCATTGCCACCTACAGTGACGAACTTCACCAGGATTGTATCAGTGCGGCTCAGGAGATTTTCTCCAGTCACATTACCCAGAACAGGGCTTCGAACACTGTTGCCATCATACACAGTCAGAGTCCTTTATTGGTGAGAGAGAGAATGTGGGAGGAAGAAAGTAAGTGCTCTTCACAGCACTCTTCTGAACAATGCAGTTACAAACTGCTACCTTACAACATGATTATGCTAGGATATAACAGTATAAAATTCTGTACACAGAGGTAACAAAAGAAAGGGAACTTTAAGGGCTCGTTTTTCTTTGCTAGACACAACATTATTAGAACTAACAGACAAAAAAGCCAAGGAAAGCATAGGGGATGTTATTTGTAGTAATTAGGATATAAATTTGAAGAAAGTAAAGTGGACGAAAAGATAACTTACCGCCGACAGGGACCGAACCTGCAACCTTCAAATAATGTGCCCAATGCTCTACCTCTGAGCTACGGCGGCGGTCATCCTCCCGTCCACTGTATGGGGCATATATGTGCATTAAACCTAGGAGTGTTCGAAGGTCGCAGGTTCGGTCCCTGTTGGCGGCAAGTTATCTTTTTGTCCACTTTACTTTCTTTACATTTACATCATAATTACTACAAATAACATACCCTATACCTTCCTTGGCTTTCTTGTCTGCTAGTTCTAATTAATGTACACAGAGATGCAGCGCAAAAGCAAGGCTGTGATAATTTGAAAGCAGAGTACAACACTAGTTAAACAATAAATCTATGACACAATAATATGCAACCACATTTACACAAGAAATATGTCGGTTTGACCAACAGGTGCCACGGTGACAGAGTAAGCATAAGAGAACATGATCAACTGAGATCACTGTTCTGTTGTTCAATTCTTGGATAGCTTTTAATATGACGAGCTGTAAGCAGCGCTGGGCCATGCTATGCACCTGCAAATGTACTTCTTTTAATGGCCTAATTATCTAAGGAACTATTCATGCTGACAAAACACACTGTTCTGGCAGGTGCTATTTATTCAATGCCTTATTGAATATGAAGGGAATTGCATGTAATGGAGGAAAAATGAGCCAGGTGCGTTCTTCATAGTGCTCGTGCAGCAAAGCATTTATTAGCACTCCACAATAATAAACTGCTTTAGTAAGCTTCACTGATATACATGTAGTGGGGTGAAGCATACTAATAGCAGAACAAACTATGCAGCTACCATGAAGTGAAGCATACTACGTAGGGCCGACATTTCATGTCAAATTGCCGATATAATAACAAATCTGAGTTCAAATATATTCTTTATTTGCTTCAGAATGAATTTCATTTAAAAAATTTTCAACGTATTCAGGATGAACTAACCTAGTGTTGATTGCAGTACAATTAAGAGGTAGCCCAAATTCGTATAAAATGAACTTCAACAACAGGTAAATTAAGCATGTCAATTTTAGATGACAATGGGTAAGGGGCTTCAACATTATCACTGTAGCTTCACGGTAGAGTGCTGTAGCGTGTTGATAGCCCTTGAAACAAGTTAAGGTCCAATTCAATTTTATCGATATAAAGAACATTCTTTTCATTTCTACTATAATCCAAAAAACTATACTGAATGGTTGTGCTTATATATCATTCAAATGACCCACTATTTATACAGTGGTAACCAGGCTTTATGAACTGATGATACTTTGTGCCATTCAGTCTAAACTAGAGCCTCTTATCTTACCCTGGAGCTTTTGTGGATTTGTGTAGATGGGATACGTTGAACAAAATAGCCACAGACATCTTCTTTGGCTCAACGTTCGGGACATAGACAGACCACAATATAGTTTTGCTGTCATTGATGAGGGCTGGGAACGATGGTGTTGCCACTTGGCCGCTTTCTTTTACAACAACCTGCACAATATCTGTTAACGCAAACAAAACAAGCAAATTAAACAGGTAAATTGACAGCTCCCAAATTGCAATAGAAAAAATAAGCACCTTGAGCAAGGAGGCTATATAAAATTGACAACTTTACATGCTATCATCTGAGAGAGATGGGATATGATAGCTTAGCAGAGAAATTGTTTGGGGCGACTTGGTGATACATTTAAAAGTTAGCAACAGTGCAGAACAACACAGATGAAAATAAAACAACAGATGAAGTGCTGCTTGAAGACAACAGGTACTTACTGTCTTTTTTTTTTTTCATTGCTGTTGTTCTTTGGTATCAACTTTTAACATGAGATAGCATTCAGGCAGAGCATTCATTATTTACTTACATAATCTCCCCCATGTTTCATAACAGTTTTCAAGTGCTTGAGAAGCAAGTGCATGAACACCAGTGGAAAAAAAAAAAAGGTGTCTTGGTTCACCGCAGAACCCATGCACCACTCAGCATAATTGGTCTACTACCCTACTGTGGTTCCCTTCCTACAGAACTGGAACATATCACGAGCAATATGATGCAATAAACCATGACTGACATCTAAAACTGACTATTTTACTGAATGTCACTTTGTGATTCTGCATCACACTGTGGCATCGCAAGTTGATGTGGTTTACCTGGTCAAGGAGAGCCTTTCGCAGATGTCACATTGTTTCTGTATTCTCTAATCTACTCATATAGCTGCTGCTGAGACAAATATAAATTTACATACTTAGCTTTCATTCTCTGATGAACTTCAATACCTTTATTCGTTCATGTGACAAACATCTGATAACAGAATATTATCTCATGCATGCCTCAAGTGAGATGGCCATCTATGCATTGAAACTTGACAGCATTTGTAGAACTGCTTTCTTTTTCAATTTGTTGAATATCTTTTTCAATAGAAGAAACTATGTAGTCAGTGCATCGCCAGTGGCACATTTCAAAATTTTAAACAAATTTACAGTTTTTGTTGCACTGATCCTAAAAATATTTGATGACCTCCCATCAGACACCAGCAACGAATGAACTTCCTTGTGCTGCTCCGAGAATTCGTGTTGATCCCACATCCTCCCAGCACGACTCTCTTAGCTGTGACTAAGAACAAGGGGTGTGCGAATATTCGAAGTTTCGTGTAATTTGACAGCACGAATATCTAAAACGCGACAAGGGCAATGATGCAACTTGGTTAGGGTGGCGTGGCTAAAGCTAAATTCGTTACAGTAGGCCTTTCGTTAAAACTTTCATCGATATTCTAGTTCAAAAGCAGGTGCATGTATATTTTAAAATAGATTATGTCATTTCCACACACACACACACACACACACACACACACACACACAAACACAAACAAAAACACGAGACAACTGTCAAGCCCATCACAACTGCGCTTCCGAAACGAAGGCACAGACTTCTTGCATATTTCAATCGCGTACACCTCAAGTGTCGCAAAATTTCGAGACTTTGGCCTGCGAAACCCTCGGTGATTGGCTTCACATGTTGTTCACGCTGTGCGGTCACCACTGCCGCACCGCACCACTCATTCAGAAACTCCCATCGTTCCATTGCGCGCAGTTTTATGACGCTGCTGTGAACGGGCGCCCGAAGATTTTTGGGCCCTGGAGCACTCATGACAATGAAGCACAACATTACCGTTGTCAGATGAGCTGTTGTCAGATTGAGCAACCAAAGGAGGGGAAAAAAAAAAGAGGCTACTATACCCCACTCTGTTAGCCGTTGCAGTCCCACTGCCGCTGCTGACTGAAATGGTGGCTCTTCTATCAACATGCCAGCGCGCTTATAAAATCTAAAAAAAAAAAAAAAAGAAGACCCCCTCCCTAAAGAGCGTGTAATAAAGCTCTTACCATCTATCTGATTTAAATGTTTCGAGTAAATAATATAGTTCAGGGTCTTGCTACCGTCTTCAACTGCAGGAAACATCGTAACATCACGGTGAGAGAGCCTGAAGCCAGGTCATGTGGAACAGCTTGTGCTTCTGCATGAATATTCGCAGTCTTTTGGCAGCAGTCACTCACCGCGTTATGTGCTCGAGGACACGAGCAGATTCATTTCTTTGTTGTTTCCTTCAATTTTCAATAAAATCTTTTGTATTCAATATTCGATTCGATATTCTATATATTTGGCCATTATTCGGCACTATTCGATTCGAGATAAGATTTTACCATTCGCACACCCCTACTAAGAACTTTACATTGTTCTGCTGTTGCTACTGCACACTGCTTTTACCCCATGGTAACTTGAGGCATACTGTTTTTGAAATTATTTAAGCCAACAGCTACTTGCCTTAAGTTTAATTAAACATTGGCACAGAGAAAACTTGCGTTAATTCAACCCTGACGAGACTCACACAAGTCATAAATTTAAAGAAGAGGCACAAAAAATGCTTGAACACATTGCTCCTTCATTTAACAGCATTTATCCTATTCTAATGCACCTATGAATTTAAATAGTGCAAATATTTTGTGGGTTAATAATACACAACAATGAACATTCAATATTATAATGCAAAGAAAATGAATGTCTACACTTCTGGGAATCACAAATAAAATAAATAGTGATGTTTACCTTTAAGAATTTATTTAGAATAACTGTCCATAGTTCTCAACTGCAAGGTGCTTTTTATCCCTACACTTCGACTATAATGTGATCCTCTGTACTGTCCAGTGCATTTGATACTATTTACAGATAAACTTTTTTTCGTAACAAAGGCCTGCATTAAATTCTGTTAAATGCAGTTATCCTTGATCACCTGCTGTTTTCACTTCAAAGTATGCCAAACCTCAGTGGAAAATTGGCATTTTCTTAGTGAGATATCGATGCATTCACTGTTTTCCCTTAGTGCCGACAAGACCAACACTACACGCTTTGGTTCATGATTAAAATATCCACTGAGGTCAGCCACATGCATGCTGATGAGTCAAGTTCAAATTAACTTGGCAAAGGTCAATAATGCCATATAGAAAAAAAAAAGAGCCTATATTTCAGGTGCCAGCAAGGACCATATTAACCAAAAATACTGAATCAACTATGGATGGACTACCATGGATTGATTGTGTAAACTACCGAAATACCCATGTGCCCACCCTTCAGAACGTAAGAGTATACAGTTGAACCCCTTTATAAGAGGCACTGATATAAGAGACACGTGGGGTATAAGAGACACCAGTGTGCTACATGAAAGTAAGGGTTGATAGGAAAATGCATAACTTAGTACCCTGCTTATAAGAGACACCTCATATAACAGGCAAGAATTTCTCCCCCATGCGTGCCTCTTATAAAGGGGTTCAACTGTATTAGGTACAGTGGCGCTCAATATGAGTTGCAACACGGTGGCTATGGTTGAAGGGTCCCCAAGACTATAGTGTAACACCGGCAAACATGAAATTGGTTTTGGAAATACCAGTAGTCGATACAGCACTTGAACACTGAAAGAATAAGCGCTAGAATTGACGAGCACAAAAAAGGAGAACAGACAAAGGCGCTACTAACAACTGTTTATTTTCGTCACACCCACCAAGTTTAAATACATATAATCATGGTGTTGCTCGTGCGCAACTTCACACTGGAACATAGAGCACAAGAAAATCAAGTGTAATACAAAAAAAAAAAAAAAAACAATATGCGATAACGCCTGCCATAAAACAAGAAGCGAGTTACAGCTGCGCATGTCAAAGGGAGCCTTGCAGAAATTCAAATTCGGAAGCATGCAAGGATATCGAAGCCTCACTTATAGAAGTGCCATCATTATTTTTGATAAAGAACGCTTCTAAAGCGAGCCGAGAAGACATGCGCTTGCTTTTGCCCAATATTCTAGTGTCTCGGAAAATCGGCTCACACCCACATGCAGAAATGTGCGCGACCAGATGCGCATACTTGTCCTCTTTCTTTTTTTGCACTTAGTGCATGCTCCCTAAGTCGGTCATTGACGCATCTTTCGGATTGGCCGATGTACATTTTCCCACAGGACATGGGAATAGAGTAAACAACTCCAACAGAGCATTCGACGAAAGGGTTTGCATGCCTGGTGCTGCAACCTCGTTTGCTTTGAGCACAAATTCGAGGGCAAAGTTTCTGCAGTTTATTAGGGGCAGAAAACACCAGAGGCACTTCATGCCGGTTTGCCACCTTCTTGAGACCGTGCGACAGGGTGTGCACGTATGGCATGACCAGTGGTCTCCCATTCAACCCCAGAGCCCCTACCCTTTCTGCTCCGTGTTTGACTCTTTGCAAGAGCGACTCGGCGACTGCTACAATGACCTGCGAAGGGTAGCCTGCCGCCGAAAGGTGGGACACTTGCCAATCAAAGCTTTCCTGCATGCGATGTGGGCACGACTTTCCGAGAGCAGATTTCATGCACTGTACAACTATTCCCCTTTTGATGAGCTTTGAGTGAGCCGATTCAAAAGGCAATAATTCTTTCTTGGCTCGGGGAAGGTACGACCAGCAAACATGATGTGCACTGAATCGCAGGCTTAGATCTAAAAATTGCAACTCATAATAGCCGCCATTCTTTCAGTGTTCATGGATAACCAACTAGCCAAACAGTCTGTTCTGCTGAGATACAGCGCTTACATGACACAGCTGTCATAAAACTGAGTTTATGGCGGCTATTATAACTTGAGTTTTAGCGTGCCATTAGCGTGACAGAAAAGGCAGAAGACATCATTCACTTTGAAGAAAATGAGTTTTTGGCGAACAAAATAACTGGAACATATGGAGACTGGTTGGCAGGAGCATTAGCCTACAAGCGGCGGTCAGGAAAGGACACGATGCTCTTCCACTACACAATGCACAAAGGACGCTAGGGCAGGGTTCACCAACTCTCTGACATGGCACAGAGAAGGCACCATAGTGTGACAGTCATGGCCAGCAAATAATGGAAGGCGCACAGCAAGACTCATTGTCAATGGGTGCCTGCCTCACTACTGGCTAACCAAAGGAAGGGTTCACCATGCACAAAGAATGAGATGTCACAGAGCAAAGGTTCATTCGTGTAACCTTTGCTCTGTTGCATGCCATTGAGCATACTCAGCCCGATCTGCCACCTATCGCCCATTCTTGCCGCTAATACAGAGCAGCAAGGCCACTGTATCTACCTTCACACCCCTATCTCGCCTTCCTCCAGGAGGAAAGGTAGGGGTGTTATAGGAGAGTGCTGTCTACAGAGGAGGTCAAAGAGAGGAAGCAACGGCATGCTGCAGCAGAATGCCATCACTTTTCTGCCAAAACAGCGGTGGCCAGGGAACACAGACACTTGTATGAACTTTCACTTATCATGAGATGGGTTTTACAATTTTTCAATATTTGTTGCCTTTTGTGACGGTGGGGTGAGAAAAATGATATCTATGCCAGCTTTCCTGACAATAAGTTCTATAGGTGCTGGAAGGTTGCCTTCAACAATCATTAAACCTTGTTTTGTCTCTCCAGAGCAAAAAGAACACTAACAGCTGGGAGAAGTACTTCATGAGTTTGTCATGTGCCATGCACTGGCACTGCACACACCAATTTCAAGGATCTGAGCATATTTGCACATCCCTCCTGGATTCGCGCATATGCTCAGTAATTACGGTGACTTTGAACACAAGAAGTGGCCACATGGTTCAAAATTGTGTACTCTGTTTATGTTGTCATTTTCATATATTAATACAGCACATGCAATCCTTCAATTCACTCACGGAGAGGCTCTGCATAGGCACATCATTAGAAGACAGCTTGCACTGTGTGAAAGGTAGTATGCCTTGCTGAGACTATAAATTCCAAAAAACCCTGCCACATTACAATCAAAGCTACCAAACATGAAACTAAATATCTCGCATGACACTCACCCACTGGCGTCAGAAGTGCATCAAATCCATATCCAGTTGCATAGCCTTGATGAACAGGAGCTGCAAATTCTGCATACAATTTTGAATTTTCCAGGACGATATCAGCAGGAAGGGTAGACCCCGCCAATGGTACTGACTGGTTTCCACTTCTAAGGTTTAGGGTATGGCCCTGAACGATTAAGAGAAACAGAGACAGAGAGAGAAAAGGTATAACTTATGCACAAATGTCACCTTTACAGAAGAAATACACACAGAAACAGTATGGTTGATTCTTTCATATGGAGAAAAATAATAAATTGTCTACTTTTCACTACCAACTGCTCTTCAATATAGTTTGTTTCAAAATGACTTATACTTAATTTTGAGAATTAGAATATGACAGACAGCACAATTCTAATTCGTAAAACTGGACCTGTTCTAAAAAGAGGACATTACTTTCCAAAGAAACTGAAATGCATAACTCACTCCTAATTAAATCATCCCAATTAATGGTTTAACCAATTTACTTTAACACATAAATGACAATTATGTAAATGTGGCTGGTGTGCTTACAATGCTAAACAATTCAGAAAAAATGAAACCAGTTTTGAGTAGGGATGTGTGAATATTCGAAATTTCGAATATTTTTCGAATAGCGTTTACTATTCAATTTGATTCGCACTGGAATTTTACTATTCGATCTTTCCAAAGACAAATACAGTCAACATCCGAATGAAAGTGACCCCTACAAATTTTCAATATGCTTCACCTCACTACACTCTCGTATTGCGGCAAAGCTGCCTTTCAAGCTCCGTTACAGTCTAACTTAGCCAAGACACGGTCAACGTCCGATTGGAAGTGGTCCCTCGATTTTCAATATGCTTCACCTCATTACACCCCTGTATTGCGCCAAAGCTGCCTTTCAAGCTTAACTCAAGAAAACGCTGGTTCCAACATGGAGATGAAAGACGTGGCAGAGGTAGAGGCTCAATTAATGCTGTTTTGGACCTGAAATTTGGGCAGGAAGTCCGAAAAATCGGACGCCGAAGCTTTATAGAATTCAACATTTCAGATGTTCTTATATATCGACGTCAGAGTCCTTCAATACTTTTACTGGTCATGAAGCTTCGCGGTAACTCTATGGGGGAGCTTTGTGCGCTGCAAGCGGTGGCCGCGGCACGGCGCTGCATCCAGTCTGTTGGCATCGGGCAGACGGCAGCGAAGGCGGCTGCCAGTGTCAGCGCAAAATATCTTGGTGAGTCAGCGCGCAGTTTTCACCTTATGTCCTGTATTGTGCCTGAGGGTAGGAAAGGATGCCGCGTACCTGCTGCGTAACCTGGATTCGATCTGGATACAAGGGAAATGACGAAAAGATGTCAGTGCTCTGGCTGCCTAGAGACAGTGAACGGCGGGAAATGTGCAAGCGCGCCATACCATGACGAGAAACCGGTGGTTTCACATCTGACTCCCTGCATGTGCGTGTCTGTAAAAAGCACTTCGATGAGAGCGACATTTTTCACGTGCACGAATGGCTAGTCGGAGGTGGTGTTGTGACGTCGCAGTGCGATGTTCCGAAACTTTTGCGGACGCTGTGCCGAGGATTTTCGACGGCCTCCCAGCATATTTGTCTAAAGCAAATATGTCCAGAGCTCGCCCACCGACACAACAAAAACGTAAAAGATACACGCAAGGTATGGGCTGTGCATGTATATCATAGCAAACATCTGAACTAAAAAATATTTGGTTCCGAGTGCCGGTATCATAAGGCTTGAATTTGGTGATGCAAAAAAAAATTCCTAACCGTCGTACAAAAGAAGCCTCGTTCTGAACAGTAGATGTTATCAACACCTGATGAAGACCGCGACACTTACGAATGCCGGTAACAAAGAAAAATAATTTAGTGGAAGTCGCAACTGAACAGCGGAAAAAACTCACAGTGTCTCTTAAGCATTAGCCTTGGACTAATCGAATGGTTAAGGCCATCTTCTTTTTCTTCAGTCGATGTATTGATCCTCCCCTGCCCCCCTCCGAAAGCTGTCTGCACCTATAAGGTCATTTTCCACTGCCTCCGGGATAGGAGGCATTGCAAGGTTTCTGCACCTCGCCTGTTTTTGCACTGCCTCTGTGATCGTTGGGCCGATCACGGAGGCAATGCAAAGGAACGATACCATGTGATGACTTCATCGTGTGACGCCACGTTTTGTGACGTCATGATGACATCACAAATTTTGGTGATCTGTGACGTCATATGGTGACGCCATCGCGTGATGATTTTTTTTGCATTACTCGTGTTGATGTCGCTGACGCGGGGCGTCGCCGGCTCCAACGGTCAATTTTTGCGTTTGATGAGGCATCTTAGGCTTCTGCCTTAACAACAGCAAAGAAGCACTGCGAACGCTACACAGTATTGCATGAGCGACCGAAGTTTAAACGCGGCACGGTGCCGTAATAATAAACCAATGCAAAAGAAAACACAAAACTAGGGAAAAGCCGTATAACGTATTCCTTGGTGCTCCTCAATTGCTAAATTCAAAGCACTGATTCATTCAAACTGACTGTTGGTTCTATAAATACGAGGCTACTTAGGATATCTTCGTATACAAACACCAGGTATATAGACTGAAAGATTTGATATGCGCGTTCAAAAGTTGCAGCCACTGTACTTCTGCGACGCATTAAAATTCGCCAGAGCCCTTGAAGGACTCTGGATCATCCGGAGATTTCCACTAGATGCTTTAGGAAAACGGAAGAAACGTGCTTTTATAGCGGTAGTATATCGCACAGCGGAGGCAGCATGCGTTTGTCGCTGCCGAATTTCGTGCTGCAAGGCCTCATTCGACGCTAAGTTGCACTGTATTAGAGCTTCCCTGAATGCACCTGAAGGTAATATTGCTCTGAAGATATAATTAACGTTCACGGGTACATTCAATCACGTTTCCGGTTCCGATGCGTGCCGTAGAACTGCAGCGCCGGCTCTGCACCGATGCCCCCACACGGGCGAGGGCGCCCCTAGCGGCTGCTCCTGTCCCTATATCAAACTTTCGCGGAAGCTTCATGACCAGTAAATGTATTGAAGGACTCTGTCAACGTCTACGAGGCAGATTGGGAACTCCGGACTTGAAGGGAGCAGACCCTTGTTTGCCATATCAGTTAGGCTTCCACAGAAGTTGAAAGAGGAGGAGAGGCTGAGGAAATGGCATCTTTGCCTATCACGTATAAAGTGTTGTTGGCAACACTTTGGTTGCACCAAATCATGTACATAATACAATTCGGCCTCTACATTGCCTCATTCTTGATAAGACAACTATGAAACACCACCCTGCCAGCGCTTCATCACCTAGCAAAATGAAACACTTTCATGTTGCTATCTCATAAGAACATACTTAGGGATTCTCTGCAACTTTCTTCTGTAATTTCACTTAGAAGTACAGTCGATCCCGGATATATCGAACTCGAAGGGGATCGCGAAATAGTTCGATATATCAATAATTCGAAATACGAAATATTCGTATTTAAAGCTTTAATTAAAGCACTGCAGGCCTCGACACAGTTTTCTGTAATCGTAAAAAGCGCGAACATGACGATTCGCTCACATATGCTAAACAACAAGGCGAGAACTTCTTTTGCAAGTTAGCGCACTTTATTTCGCATGAAAAAAGTCCATCAACTTGTCTTGCTTCTTGCGCGCCGTGAATTCATCAAGGCATCATCAATATTATATAAGCTTTCCAAATAAGTAAATTCAGCGCCTTTCGCCACAACAGCAGTGATCGACGCTGAATGCTGATGCAAGCTCTGTAGCGCGGTAAAGGGTTTAGCCGCGGCAGCGGTGGCTGGCATCTTCAAACCGCACGGGTCCATTTCCGCAGCACCGGCAACGTCAGCTATGATCTCGGCATCGGTGCAGTCAGAAACAGCTACGTCGTTATCTGCACCGATGAAGTCACTCGCTGTGCTCCCGTCCGATACGGCGCCCGGAAACGCTAAGTGCAAAATTCACTGACGCACCGTACGCCGTAGTCGGCAGTCATGACGCGCCCGAAGTCGTCACCTGGCACCAAGGCCCGTAAGGAAACAGTGCACGACAGTGCTTTACTTGACGTCGTTTCAAGCACCGGTCATCATTTTTATCGCTACGAGCGGGACAATGTTTAGTTTGACTCCCGAATGACGATTTATCAAGAACAAAGCGCGAAGTACACACAGTACACATTCTGCAAGAGACAACGCTGCACGAAGAAACATTTCTCCACCGTCGACATGTTGGCGATACCGATGGCACTTGTGGCTTTGCAGAAGGCAGCCGCTACTTTGGCGAGAAATGCGAAAAAAGCGTAGCCTCTGAGATCAGCGTTTTAAAATCGAAAACACTAAAAATACGTCACGAGGTTACGGATCTCGAAGGCCATGCTTTGCGGGCACGCATGCCATCGTGCGTGAAGAGACAAGGAAGGGAATGCAAACATTACAACAAGACTGCGAAGTCACTTCGAATTCTCATTCTGGTGCCCTCGGCAATCAGCCTCTTTGAAAAACACTAACCCATGCATTAAAACCTGCGGACCGCGCGTCAAATATACCGGTGAACTGACAAGCGCTGCGCAACGAACTAGAGCAACGCAATTTCGTCACCTGTGCACGACGAGGGATTGGAACTTATAAGAACGCGGCCGAAAAATGATCAATAGTTGTTAGGAAAAATGCACTTTCTGGGCTTCGGCGAGGGGCAGCGTTCGATATAGCGGATGGTTCGCTGTGCAGGAGTTCGATACACGTGCACACCAACCCCATACTTTTGCATGGGAAATTCAAGGGGATTTCTCAACTGTTCGATATAGCCAATAATTCGATATATCCGAGTTCGATATATCTGGGATCGACTGTAATTGAAAAATGTTTGAGAAATATTCGAAAATTATTCGATTCGATTCGCACTCAATCTTTATTATTCGAATTCGCTTCGCATCCAAAATTTTGCGATTCGCACAGCTCTAGTTTTGAGATACATAATACAGTATCACAGCACTGAACATGCACATCCAGTAGTTATGCCATATATTTGAAGGCTTAAATGGCCCCTAAAGGCAAATTTTAGGCTAAAGTGATAAATGAATGCTTTAAAATGCCAGAAGTATCACTCTTGTTCAGAAAAAGATTTCATCGATGACGAAATGATACGCAAGGGATAGTGTATGGCACAATTCTGCTTGTGATCCTGGGTAGAATAATCTTATTAACAGCCACACCAAACAAGTTCCCAAGAGGTTATATACAATGTGGTGTTGGCAGGATACCAAGAATCAGGTTCATCCAATTTACCCTACACTTTGTCAACTGATCATGCCGATTCAGTGCCACTCTTGCACCTGTGCAGGACAAGCCTGGTACTTCCTTGCACATAAGGGCCCTTCCTTGCAATCACCTCTAACACAGGTGTGAAGAGTGGTGTGAAGTAGGTCTGCACAAAGTCCAACCTAAGTAAAACCGATGGTGACGTGCATAAATCATGCCACACAACAAAGGTGATCATAAACAATGAAGCAAAGCAGGTGTAGGCGACTAAAACGAACCTATTACAATACAGTGGTAACACTAGTCGGGCAGTCAGGGTCAGCAAAGCTAGTTTACTAGTTAGTCACTCACACTACCACTCTAGTATAGATGAAGTAGTGGGATCTCTGTCCTTCATTTGAATTAAACTTTCGAAAAGATTAGTACACCTTAGATGAATAAAACTAATGTCATCGTTTTTGAACTCAACTGAGCAACTGTAAAAACAGAAATATACGTCAAACCCTGGAAATGGAACCCCTAGAGAATAGAATTGCTCAGCAACTGCGATTTGCATAAATACTTACAGTAAAATTTAAATATAAGGAAGCAAATTGTCAATTTTGAAGACTTCCATTATATAGAAGATGAACTGTAGTCATGAGAAATCGCAGGTCTTCGCTGGGTAGTTCCATTTTATCACACCATTGTGTAAAAAAAATTGGCTGCAATACAAGCTGTGTATTGTTTTTGATATGGGCTTTCACAGTAAGTGGCTGGACATGCAAAAGTTTTTGTTCCGTAACAGCTGTTTGCCATTGACCAACCACATGTCCGACTCCACAATTGGCAGGTATCTGTCAAGTATAAGAATGTATGCCTGTTACAACTGTGTTCTAACCTCATTCTAACCGGTGTCCATGTTGGTGGACATGACTTCTTAACCCTTTCCCTATTGAAGAAGAGCTGAGCTCGTCCACACGGTTTGTTCCACTTTCACCGAAGACAAGCTCAGCTCATTCCCCCTAAAACAAGCATTTGGGGGCACCGCAATTGAAGCTACCCCGATTCATTTTGCTGTGTTCTCTTTGGCTTCAACAGATGGTGCAGTATAAAATTTAAAAACGCACTCAAAGCATGCATTCTGGTCAAGAAAGGACTTCATTCTGGTAACCGGAAGTAGAAAATGGCATTGTCATCTGTGCGCGAGCGGTGCGTGCATGCTGCCGGCAACAGCTACATAAAAAAAAAAAGTGCTTGTTTGCTGACGTTTTGTGAAATGAAGAATTTCAGTTCTCCTACGAGAGTGGCAGCGTCTACACATAGCAGCACAGTTTCTCTAAATCATCGGATTCGGACGATGACCACGTCTCGACATATCAGCAGTGGACACCATTAGATGTAAGCAAACCCTCACACGAACTCTCTTGTCCCTGCGCTTCATTTTATAAGTTTCCCAAGGAACATTTGCCAAACCGGAGACTGGAGAGGTTAGAGCACTTTCCCCGGTCCAGCACAGTGAAGCCAATCCTCTGCATACTTTAAAAAAGATGGTTGGTTGATCCCTCAGTCATAGGAATCGGTATAACACGGAAGTGAAACATGTCGTCACAGCAGTAGTTTATTATTTATAGTGCATTGGTATATGAGAGCTTGTACAATGCCTACTGTTGTTTGGCAGATATAGCACCACTTGATGTGGACGCATCGCACTCACGCTGACGCCTAGTGGCACATCTCCGTAACGACGACTAACGCCCATGATCATGATTTAACCCTTGCAGTAGCTGAAGTTCTTAACATATATGTGGACACCGCATAGGGTGAATCCCTCACAAAGATGGCATCAACAAGCACATAATAAACACTGCTACTCGATATGCACTCCTTCAAAGCGTTGTGAAATGTGAAGAGAAACGCTACGCGCGTCGTGTCTTCCCTCTAGCCTGGCCGTTACTTTTCACAGCGCGAGCGGGGAACGCGTTGCGACGGCAGGGCGAGTGTCGGAGAGCTGTTTTTCGATATGGATGGATGCTATGAGCTAGGCTTTGGCTAAAGCCGCCACCTCATGGTGTGTTGAAGCATTGACGAAAATAAACTTGTATTGGAAATGCGCCGAATGGTCGTAGCAACGGCGCGTTTTTTTTTTTTTCGAGCCTGGTGACACAGAT
The DNA here is from genome assembly GCF_013339695.2 of Rhipicephalus sanguineus. Taxonomy (NCBI): domain Eukaryota; kingdom Metazoa; phylum Arthropoda; class Arachnida; order Ixodida; family Ixodidae; genus Rhipicephalus; species Rhipicephalus sanguineus. The sequence continues at coordinate 189,904,205 of NC_051176.1, forward strand.
GTCACCACCCCGTTACACAGGGGACGCTCATACAGTCGAGCCCGACTATATTGAACCCGTTTATATCAAATTATCCTGTATATCGAACAATTTTTAAACACGATAAAGTTACATCGAGAATATATAGCAAAAGTTACTGTTACATCGAACGAAAATAGCGACGACAACCGATATATCGAACTCCATGTGCCTCAAAAGTGCCCCAGCAAGTTGGCTTTCCCTCGCGGTGGCGGGGAAAACTGCCGGCGCCACCCTAGAAAAAGTGGTTTAGACCTGGCTGTACACGGGTGAACACCTCCCTGCAAAAAATGGTCCTGGCCTGCTCGCAGTGCTTACAGCCAATCTGAGGCAGTCGTGCTTTCTCCGAGGCGCGGAGGCGGTACCGGTGGTAGAAGTGAGTGCCATCTTTTCTTAATGCTTGCGTGCCTGCTGCTGCCTCTTTTCCTCGAGTCCTCATTCAGCGTGGTCCGTGCTGCTGGTGTTGCCTGTTGGCGCTCTGTGAACTTTCTTGGCGCGCTATCGTCATGGCTTGTGCAAAGAGGCAGAATTTGCCGTTCGCCGCGAAACTGGTAATCATAAATCGAGTTGAGCGCGGTGAGAAGTCCGACGTCGCCGCTACGTCCAAGATCCGCATCGCCGCCGCGTACGGATCAACATTCGACGAGTTCGTAAGTGCGGACGATGATGTCGCCATCATGGGCCAGCTACAAGATGAGGACTACGTTGCAGACGTGCCGACCACGAGCCAAAGCGACAGTAATAAGGAAATTGACGATGGCCCGTTGCCTACATCCTCCGAAGTGATTAGTGCACTTGCGTTGGTCTGGCGCTACAGTCGAACCCACTTATAACGATCCCACATATAACGATCTATCAGTTATAACGACCATATTTGTGTGCACTTACGATTTTCCTATGCTAACCATTGAAGCTGCATCCAGATATAGCGAACATTTTTCAAAGCCTCCTACTTTTACAACAAACACTTCAGACACGGTTGCGGTAAAAATATGGCGCATACGAAGCGAAAAAAAAAAGTTAAAACATGCCTTCTAAAGCGCGACAGGAGCGCGCGCTTGCGCGTGCCCCGCTGCAGTTTACTCGCGACTAAGATACCCAGATCGGCGAGCACCGCACGCAGATTTCGGACGCTGCAAGCGAGGTCGCTCACTTTCCAGCCTTTTCTTCAGTGGTAGAATGGCAGTGAGGGGAAAAAATAGTAGGCAGCATGAAGCCTTGGGGTCAGCTATCGCACGGTAACCTTTCCTGACGCCGTTCTCTGCAGCTACGACCGCCTGCGATGAACCATGCCTTGGAACGCAAGAAGGCATAAATGCAAGAAGTGATAACCGCGATAACTTTCCCTCGCAAAAAGGTTCACTGCGTCCCTAAACTAGTCGACGCCACAATGTGCCGCAAAAGGTCGTCCGTCTTTTCGGTAACGGCAGAGACCGCTCAATCGGTGATTACGACTTCCGCGCAATTGCGGCGATGCTTTTGCGGATAAGCATCAGAAATGAGCGAAGGCGAGGTGGCGGCCGTCGAAGAACGTGCCGTTATGCCTTATAGCCGACAACCTTATCACAGTCATCTGTAGATATCTGCTCGGCTGCGCGTGTGGCGTACGCCGTACACTGCAGATTGACGGCGTGACGGCGGTACGAGTGCGCCATGCTGCCGTTCGCAAGTTCGCCGCCGCCGCGTCGTGCGAGACCGCTTTAAAGTGCGCGTCACTTTGTAGAAACGAAAGTAGCTCGCTGTTGTTAATGGCGATGCACGTCGACAGCGAGCATCGACAGCGAGGACGTCGATGCACCGACAGCGAGCGTATACTGCGTGTTTGATTAGGTGACAACTGGAGTGCTCCGCGCATCGTCGTGCAGGGCCGCGAGAGCATCGCGGAGACTTATAGAGTGCACGTTGCTTGGAAAATGCTTGTTTTCGCCGCGTTGAACGAAGAGACTAGTCGCCGCACCCGTCCGTGCACGGTCCGGAGTGAAGCAAGCACGAAGAACGTACAAACGCGCGCATACGGTATACAGAAAGCGGCCCGGCAGTGACTCCGCGACCCGAGTAGGCGACGCGCTGCACGCAACTAGCCAGGGATGATCGGCTCCACGTCGTGGTACCACGCTTAGGTGAAACGGTGTCAGCTCATTGCAAAGCCGCTTAATTCACTCGTGAGCACGCAGCGGGCGTCGCTTCACGACGCGAAAAGGCTTAGCTTGTCACCGAAGGGGTTGTTAGCACTTTAATAAAAGTGCACAAAGAAAAAAAAAATGGCTTGGCCGCTGAGCGCACGTTTTTAAGGGCGAGTCCATATACAACGAACTACTGATATAACGACCACTTTTCGCAACACTTTCGAGTTCGTTATAAACGGGTTCGACTATATTGCGTGAATATGGAAGGCTGCTCCGACTCGGACAATGTGGAGGTGTGCGTGCTGTCGCAGGTAGCGAAGTCGTTGAAACAGAAGAAAATCCAGGACTATTTTGTTCCAAAGTAGGGCACGCAAGTAAGCCACCATATTAATAAAGTACTTTTCTTATTGGTATGTGCCTTTGTGTCATCAAATCCTACAGCGGGCCTATATCGAATTATGCCATATATCGAACTAATACACGTTTTTTGGTGAGTTTGATATACCCGGGTTCGACTGTAGCATCCATCCATCCATTGTAGAGCACTGTGAGAGCAAAGTGTGAAAGATAAAAGGCGCGTTCATATAGCCTCCATAATGTGTTTGGCGGTAGCTCAGTGGGCTAAACGCCTTCCAGCCATCGTCGCGGACTGAGAGGTAATGGGTTCGACTCCCGTCAACGAAAATTTTTCTTGTTTTTTTTTCTGTGCCATCTGATGGCATTCATTTTGCTGATGTACTTCCATGACGGAAATACGTCATGAAAGTCTTAGTGGACCCTGGCATAAGACACCTTCGTGTTAAAAAAGTATTTTGCTAGTACAGTAGAATCTCGATGATACGATCACGGCTAATACGAATTTCGGGATGATACGAATTTTTCTGTGGTCCCGGCCAAGGCCCATTAATTTACAACGTGCTTGAGTACGGTTGTTACGAACTGATTTTTGACCCGCGTCGTTTGATACGAATAAACGCCGCCCCACCCAACGCAACGTTGGCCCCACCGACGGCCGCGGAAGATAGCAGCGTGCACTTACGGCGCTGGAATGCGTGCGGCGCCGCCGGTTTGGCACGTTGCCAGCGCCGCCGGCGAGCAGCGCGCGACAGCCTCCAAGATCTGCGTGTATCGGAGGCCGGAGTGTGCCTTTTGCTTTCTCTTGAAGATTACAGATGGCGCTGGCCACGTTTTTTTTTTTTTCTTGGTGCGGAGGCAGGCCGGCAGGCGGAGACGCCGGAGAGGGAGAGGCACGGCCCGCGGGAGCTTCTTTCTTCTATGCGTGCCGTCGGACAGAGTGGTTGTGGTTGCTGTGCTCGAGCCCGCGTTCTTGCTTTGTTGTGATAGTGCCTTTTTTGCCGAGTGGCAGCAAGCTATGTCTCGCAAGCGGAAAGCCCTCTCCTTTAAGGAGAAACTGGACATTCTTCGAAAGGTCGATGAGGATCCCAAAAGAAAACGCACGGAGTTGGCTAAGGAGCTAGGCCTCGCAACGTCGACATTAAGCACAATTGTTGGACAGCGGGACTCAATAATGAAGAATGTGCTTTCATTTAACGTCAACGCGAGGCAAGCGAAGACAGCCCAACACGTGAAGCTTGAAGAAGCTCTTCTGACCTGGTTTAAGGAGGTTACTGCAGCTGGTGTGAACATCGATGGCAAAGTGTTGCGTGAGAAAGCCGACGAGATCGCACTTGCTCTGCGCATCGACGGATTTCAGGCCTCAGGTGGGTGGCTGCACCGTTTCAAGACGAGACACGGTCTCGTTTACAAAAGCGTCTGTGGGGAAGCGAAGAAGGCTGACGAGACCGTTGTTAGCGACTGGCTCGCGAAGCTGCAGTCACTCATCTCTGGGTATGAGCCTCGTGATGTTTTTAACGCAGACGAGGCTGGCCTGTTTTTTAACCTTCAGCCTGAGAAGAGCCTTTGCTTAAAAGGCGAAGCGTGCCAAGGAGGCAAGAAAAGCAAAGAGCGAATAACGGTGCTTTTGTGCTGTAACGCCGACGGGTCGGAGAAACTTAAGCTGACGGTAATTGGCAAATCCCAAAAGCCTCGGTGTTTCAAGCGCGAGAGCCATTTGCCGTGCGTCTATCGCGCAAACAAAAAGGCGTGGATGACGGCGGCCCTGTTTGAAGAATTTCTGTCGCTCCTTGACAGAAGGATGGCCTGCAAGAATCGGAAGATTGTTTTGATTCTTGACCAGTGCGCCGCCCACCCGAGGCAAGTAACGCTCCAAAACGTCAAACTGATCTTTTTGCCCGCGAACACGACGACACACCTGCAACCGCTTGACGCTGGAATAATAAAAAACCTCAAGCATCATTTCAAGGGCCTTCTTGTGCGCCGCCTACTTGCCAATATTGACAGAAAACACGAAGGCGACCTGCGAATAAGCCTCCTGGACGCCATCCATTTTATCGCTATGGCTTGGGATCGAGTAACGCCGACTACCATAGCAAACTGCTTTGCGAAATGCGGCTTCTTCAGGAGTTCCGAAGAGGTGCCCTCAGAGCAGGAAGAGCCAATTGAGGGTTGGGAACTGCTTGATGCTGGGTGTACAGCTGAAGACTTCTGCACGGCGGATGACAACCTCGCCACTTGTGGTGCGCGCACGGTGGAGGATATTGTTGAGGAGGCCACATGCGAGGTTGCCGATTCCAGCGATGATGGCGACAACATAGACGAGGGCGATGGTGAAGGACCACCACCGGCGGCTGAAACGCTGCACGCGCTCGACGTCCTGAGGCGTGCTATGGCCGCTGATGAAATCAGCGACGACACGTGCACGCGTTTTTACGGATTTCAAAGAAGTCTGCTGAGTGACTTCGCGAAAAAAAAGAAGCAGAAAGACATTAGAGATTTTTTCTGCAAGAAATAAATGTTTTTTTTATGTGTTCCTAAAAATGAGTTTGCCTCTGACTGTTAATATAGCTAGTTTTACATGTGTTTCGGTGATACGAATTTCGGCTAATACGAATATTTTTCGTGACCCCGCGGGATTCGTATCATCGAGATTCTACTGTATATTGCAAATATACAAGCAAAATATATAAGCAAAAATACAAAACAAGGAGCAAAATCTGCACCTTGTTCTTTCAAGACACGTAGAATCACATAGGCAAACAAAAGAAATTGTATTTCTGTATCCTTTTCGGCCAAAACCTCGGGAGGGAAAGGGTTAAGCAAACTGCTCACTGTCATTGAAAATGCGTGCCTCCGCTGCCCAGAGTGTCCTTTACCCATATTCCCTAGAGTGAGCAGCAGAACAACTTCAGCAGTTAGTGAGCAGCTCACGCAGCGTGAGGCTGTTTAGGCCTAACTACTTAAATGTTTCTGAATATTTTTTATTCCTACAATGTAGCATGAACAAAAGTTATGCCATTGGTCTTTGCAAATCATCTAAAAAAATATTGAAACCTCTGAAAGCCAGAATGTGCATTTATTGGGGGTTTTTCACCATGTCCGCAACTACCGTAAAAACCGGAATATACTAGGTCGAACTTAAAAAAAAAAAAAGACCAGCAACGGTGAGTCGCGCACGGCGGTGGTGGTGGTGGTGGAGAGCGCGTGAGATGCCGGCTCTGGCGAGCCAGCTGTGTGACATCACTGATCCTCGCACATGCGCAGCACGGCTCATGAGGATCCACGCGAAATCGGCTCCGGCTAGGCAAGTGTAGCTAACGCTACAAAATTTTACTGGCAATCATGCAGAGCAGCGTATGATGTTGCTGCGGCACTGAGAAACAATAAACATTGCAGTGTTAGTTGGTGTGTTGCCCCGAGTCATATTTGTGAGAACTTCTGATAATTCAAATAAAATCCTGAGGTCCCCTCAAGTTTGAATTATCGAGAGTCTACTGTACTAGGTAATCCACACAATTTCTCAGAAAGAGAGCTTCCAGTTGACAAAAAAGTCAGTGTACACATACTTCAAGTTTTTGATTAATTTGCCCTCACACTGCCATCTACTAGCCTCCTGGTTTGCTCAGAATGTTTCTAGAAAGCCCACCCAGGTAAGGCACTGGTCCCAGGTTCAAAATCCAGACCAGGATGAAATTTTCAATTGGAAAGGTTTCTTTGTGTGAATTCCATATGGAGTTCCTTGATGGTTTGCACTTCAAATGAGTGGATTATTTTCCTTTTCATGAATCTTCCTCCACGTTGCGGGCTTCAGCAGAATGGATTTGCAATACGAGCAATTTCAGATAACCTCATAGACTGCATTATTAAACACTAAGATTTCACAATTATTTCTTTGCATAAAACATAATAGGGCTTGAGGAAATTATTCATAAAAAAAAATGCTGTAGAGGAAACAGAAAAAGACTGAGGCACTTAAGTGCAACTTGCCTGTGCAATGTCCATTGATGAGAAGGTCAAGTGAAATCCACCAATGCCTGTTCCATCAAAAGTCCATGAGCGCGTGCTATTCAGTGGATATTGGTTAGGGAACATCGGAGACTTGAAAGAGTAGGCGACTCCTGGCACTAATTTTGGAGCAAAGCTTGAACCTGGAAGTTAAGAAATGAGCAGCTAAAAATGCACAATTTGAACAAAGTACTACTGAACACAGTTCCAAGAAAACTGCCGGAATAAGATTTCAAAAAAATAAAGGGGGGGAGGGGGGTTGTAAAAAGAGATGGGGAAGGCAAGGCAGAACAATAATGAAGCGGTAAACTACCTTTTATTCAATATAATTCATGGTGATCAAGGCACCTTCCTGCACCTTGTTCCCCACTTTGCAATGGCTGTGTGCCAGCTAGATAACTGGAAATTTCTGCCCCCAGTGGCAAGCAACATGTAAGACATGGCTAGTGCTCCAATGTCCTGTGTCCATCTTCTTTGTGTGCCGTATTATCGCGCCCTTCTGTTTATCATGAACCAACACCAACTCGCCCAACTTTTTACCTTACTGACTCCAATGTAAACCATACGTCTCCCTCTTGGTGCCGAGTTGCCACATGAACACGCATCACTGGGACATACTGCGATTAGCCTCCTAGTGGCAGCCTCTGGGCGTTCTCTTAGTTTTTTTTCCCTACTAAGCGCTCTATTGCCATGGAAGACACACACAGGCCTGCAACACCACGAGAGTCGCACTGTGTCGAATCTTTGGTTCATGAACAAGTGTTTGCCGGCAGTCTGACTAGGGAGCCTTCCCTGCATGCTGTTGGAGAGTAAACAAGCCCTGCCATAGTACCTTTGGGAGCAGTGGAGGAGCATCATGCACTTTCCTGACCATTGCTTGTAGGGTAAGCCATGCACAAACCTATCTCTAGAAATTGTGCCATTAGATGTGGACAGAACTAATAATAAGCCTTACAGTGCAGAACTGGTAAACATTTTTTAGTGTGCTGCTAATGAGAGCATCTGCAGTGGACATTACCATATCTACCAAAATCTAAGATAGCAGCAATTTTTGGCAGAGTGCTGAATATTGCAGGTCATAAGGGAAGTGGTGTGGACTAAAGAGGAACATCCTTGAGTGTAAAGGAGGCACTGAACTGAAAAAAGAACACATGTTTTGTTACACATTTACATGTTCAGGGGTGGAAGCGGGCTCGCATGTTTTGGAGCAGCTCAGGGAGCAGGAATAATGCTGTTTTGGAGCAGCTTTGGAGCACCAAAATGTGTGTTTTGGAGCAATGCAAGTGATTTTTGGAGCAGAATTGTAGGGTCAAACATCATTGTTGTTTAATTCTTTTTTATTTTTGGTAAACACAAGAAATTCCAACGATTTTAGAAAACATTCAATATTGATGAACTAACCACGCTTAAACAAATGATATATATATATATATATACACACACGCGTACGTGTTATCATTAAAACATCACAGCTGGGACAGAGCAATGAATTTGGAAAACGAGATAAGCGATGTTTTCAATAGCTACACATGACTAGTCTGACAAATGAAAAACCTTCATGGTAATGAACGTTTTTCAGCAGCGGCGTTTTTGCGCCGCGTTTGCCGGGTTGCTACATTCTCGTCAAAAGCCTACGCCGGCTTCAAAAAGTTCCTTCGAAACGCGCGGAGGTCAGCGCCGTCTGAAGGCATTCGAAGAAACCAAAGAAACACGCGTCTGTACCCTAAACTCAGCTTGTCGGACGAGCGGGCGATGCGCCGCGCGAGACGTTGTCTCGACTCCATGTAGGAAGACGCGGCGGCGTGATTTTGAAATAGCGTTCGTGAAAATGACGCGCGCAACCCTCCGCGCATGAAACGCGCGCATGAAATCAAGCCATTCGGGACGCAACAGCGCGATTTCGCGAAGGCGTTCGTCAAAAAACGCGCGCAAATCACGCCAAAAATTTCGCCACGCGCTTCCACCTTTTCCCTACAAGTTCCCTTCCAAGATTTGTCAATTATTGGTGTCGGTTATATGCACGCAAATATGGTATTTGAGGTGCGATGATACTAGATGTCGCAAGCGAACAATTTGTATTCCCTGGTTCTGTTTTCGTACTACCTCCCATTCGTCTTTTTAGTAATAACGTTCCAGGTGTCTATCTTGTACTTTTTAACGCGCCAGGTGATGTGATGATGATATAAGCTCGCTTAGGCGCGCCATGACACAGATGACACCGGCATATGAAGACACCAAACGGAGCCTCTGTGATCGGTTCCGGCAGCTCACCGGAGCCCATCGCGGAGGCCGTACACCAAAGATCACTTGGGAGCAGTTCCGGCGCAATAATGCGTTTTGGAGCAGGATGGCGCAGCAGAAGCGAATTGGCGCAGCGTGGCCCAAATGGCGCAGTACTTCCACCCCTGCATGTTTGCTGCAAGCACGTGCAATGTTCTCTTGTCATAGTCCTAATCAACATTGTTCGCTTTTTTTCTTTGATGCAGCCATCGGCATGCATTCCTTCAATTGAACATGACACACGATGGGCTTGGAAGTTTGATGGTTTTCCTGCCAGCAGAACCTTTTGCTTAAAGGCTGCGGTATAGTGACATCATGAACACAAGGCCATTCACAAGATCAAACAGAATGGCATGTGCAAGCACAGCTGCTCAAAGTGACGAAAGGCAATTTGAGACAAACTGGCACACACCAACCTGTCAGCTTTAATCATAGTGTTATTGGGCAATATATTGCTGGATCTTGGAGTAAAGCAAGTGATAAAATAGTGACTACATAGAATATTCTGGCCACAATGAGACATTAAATGTTTCACCAAACAGCAACAAATTCAACTTATTTCTATGTACTAATGCGTTAGCATGCTTACAATTCAAATGCCATTTATGGCCACTATGTTGCTGAACATTTTATAAATCTTCACATTCAAAAATAAGAAATATAAGAACATATACTAATTATTTTAACTTGGAAAAATAGGGATTCTTAAGCATTATGGCATTTTTGTAGCTGCCATTGTCTCTCAAAGACACATTGTAATCAAAATCTTTAGAATTAGTTCACAAGATGAATTTCTGCATTGGTAAAAGAAAAGTTGTGGGCTCTTTGTGCTGGTGTGCCAGGTCAGAGAACAAGAGATGCGAGCAACACTGATAAGCTTGGTCACAAAAAAGGCATCATAAAAAAAGGCATCAAAAAGATGTCCCTGTCAGATGGCCCTACTGCTTGCCATGTCACTTTTTTGTTTGCTCTTTCGGTTCTTGGTTTGTACTCAGCTCACCCAGTAAATGGTGGTCACAAAATGGCAGAACCTTCCTCCACTCTGTAGAGCACGAGAGCCAGCATGGCTGGGCTCCTTGACTCTCCGATACAGAGCAGAGAAGGCTTCAGTCAGACTGCCAATAAATGCAAGTTCAATAACCCAAAAGTGTAACAACAGTCTCGTCATACAGTAAAACCCCGTTAATTCGGACTTCACGGGACCAGAGAGAATGTCCGAATTAACCGAGGGTTCGAATTATCGCGAGTACGATCAAAACACTAGAAAAATGTTTCCGCCACCACCAGACTTTTATTTCTTAAAGAAGTCGGTGATCGCGGTTTGCTTCGCGGAGGCAACGTGCAAGGAAATCACAATTTTGCTAAGTTCCTGAAGGTCCGCGCACACTGTGCCGCAAAGCGGCGGTCTAGCTGACGCAGCCAGGTCATCCAAGCCTTTCTATTAAAGCGGTAGTCGACAGGCAGCTGCTTAATGTTCTTCAAACATCTTGGCTTCGCAGCCTTTCCTATCACCGGCAGCGGCAACTACTCTGTGCCGGTCATGCTCGTAGCCAGAAGAACCGTCACCCGCTCTTTTCTCCGTTTCCCGCCGACGCAGGGTCCCCCTTAAACACGATCGTCTTGTCAGGCGCTGTCTCGTCAGTGTTGAAAATGTTGCACGGCTCGTACGTAGAAAGGAGTGCGGAAAGTCCGGAACGCCAGGCCTGCACAACGCTTCACCGCGCACGTTGCGGAACACCAGGGGTGCTATCGCGGAACGATGCCTTATGCCATATTCTATGCTATTCTTATCATCCACCACTCATGGCTGGCTGATCGCGTTGATACAGTGGCTAGTACGGTCCGATATTCTAGGGACCGTAACCCATGCCGTAACTGTAGCGTTGATAACGTGGACGGACCGTCGCCATGTTGCCTGTTGCTGATGACAGTAGCGATGCACTGCCTTTCATTGTGTATGTGCCTCCGAGATGCAAAGCTCGTTTTAAATCTCGGAGGCCATAATCCGATCTCGTTACCTCGTTTTAAATCTCGGAGGCCATGATCCGATCTCGAAATTGTTCAGATGCGCCGTCGATTTCGGCTGCGAATCCGAATTATATCCGAACCGCGGCCGTGGCGGTATCCGCTGCTGCTTCCCCGTCTCGACCCGACCTCGGTCGGGAGTTCGAATTAACCGAAGCGCGGTCGAATCTGTCCGAATTAATGAGAGTTCTCAGCCATAGAACAATGCACATTTTGGCCGGGACCAGACGCCGCGTCCGAATTAACCGAAATTCCGAATTAACGGGGGTCGAATTAACGAGATTTTACTGTACCAGCAAAGGCTTTTGCCAGAACATGGTGACTGTGATAGGCTAACCAAGGTTGTGGTCTGCTATGGTAACAAAGGCTTCAGGCCCATTCAGAGCAGCCTGTGACTGAACTCTTGGAGGAAGAAGCACTTTGCACGAGAAGTATACTAGTGATCTCTTCCCTGTTGCTTGCCGGGTGGCAGTTCCCAGAAATCATGGCAAATAGCCATGGTCATGTGTGAAGTGATGAGGTGAAAAACAACATTCCTTTGACCCCATGGCTGTTTCACAATTGAATATTTTTTTTGTCCCCAAAATAAATTCACTCTGACCTTTCTTGCTTGTTCGTTTTCTCCGGCAAAGCAAACAAAACTCACTAAAAACCTTTCCTTTAAGATTGTTCATTATTATAGTTCTGGGTTCATACAAACTCATGGTATGCTCACTCTAAATAACACTGCAAGCAAGCCAAATTGTACAACTTTGACTAAACAGTTTCACAGATGTGATGCTCTCTTTTCTCGCATTTTAAAAACTATAATTTGCCATAGTTCTACAGTATTTCCTTAATCAATATGAATAGTTCTGGCAAAGTAAACTTGAATGACAAGTCTAGCCACTTATTTCATTATTGCAGAGAGCAGAAAAACCCAAATCAAAAGCACTCACCTATGACACCAGAGAGTGAGCCAGAAGCAACCGTCCTGTTTGCCTGAACACACTTGTTGCGCGTGATTATCACATAAGCACCATCAACGGAGCTCATTTCCACAGGTGCCAAAGCAGAAAATGAAGCATTTAGCAGCAGTACCGGCTTGTGTGGCTGTGATAAGGAACTGATTGTAACAGTGTCATCCTTGTCAAGGTCCAGATGGTTAAGTGTCAGGGTAAACTTTTCCTTGTGTTCTGAAAAATAAAAAAAGAGAATTGCATGATTTGGTAGATAATTAAAATAATAAGGAATCACAAAAGCTAGTATTTTGGGAGTATTTGTAACAAACTTTCACCGAGAGTCAACTGGTCAGTTAACATGGATCAACTTCAAATACCTGGCTCTCTCTGCTACTCCTTTCATTGCATTTGTGTCACGTATCTCGGGAGCGCTTGCAAAGTGTAATGGAGTTGGGAGAGTGAGCGAGGCGGGAGACCGTGGCGTCACGGCAAACACACTTTATAAAACACACCACGGCAAACAAGAAGTTAACACCAAAAATTAATTAGAAGTAACATATTCAAAAACGCCCAGCGGTACAACTGAATACAACAACCACTTCTAACTAAGCTCGGCCTGAGTGGCCCGAAAGTCTGGCCACTATGGCGTTCCAGTCTCGCTACGCGAATCGAACGTTCTTACTTCGGTGTGCTCGTCGCCTTGATCCAGCGCCAAAGTCGACGTTCGGCGTTCGGCCCCGTCGTCGCTGCTGCTGTCGACGTCTTGGGGTCGTCGTCGTCGATCCGCCGCCTTGCTATTCGTCCTCGTCGCCGATCCTCCGGTCCTTTGTCGAGAACATCTGTCTCGTCCGGTTAGGCCTAACTCCTGGCCTCCCCGTGGTGCCACCGGGTCGAACTGCCGATGTGGCTCTCTGGTGACTGTCCGTGGGTCGTCGTCGTCTTGCCGCGCTGTGGGAGTGCCGTAGGTGCCCTGCGAACTGCTGTGACGGGGCTGCTGCAAGCCCGGGGAGCCTCACTTGGATAGCACCAAGGTCGACGGCCACCCTCCCGAGCTTCTCGTGCTGCTGCCCCCAGAACGGAGCCCTACTGCTCTCGTCGCGGGTGCGACGCTGGCTTGCAACACCTTGCTTCTTGACGACTCCAACGAACAATGACTGCTTGATCCTCTGGGGTTCCGCACCTCAGTTCGGGTCGCGTGGCACGCGCCTTCCTCCGGCCAATGGCTTGCGTCGACGTGGCGGGGGTGCACACCATCGGGTATTTTTCCATTCCCCGCACACCATCGACGCCTTGTGCTGTCCGGCGCGCGCCCCGTGCCCCTTTACTCGTGACACTGGCCCCCTTTTCAAGAGTTTTTTTTCTAAAAAACTGCTGGTTTCTTCCAACCGCATGGTTTGGCTTTATCTTTCTTGCTTGTATTCCGTCCTCTTTCCTTGCTTGATTTGGGCACCGTCACTACACCACATTGTCATGCACTTTCATTCACACTTCGTCGGCATTCCTCCTCACATAGTTCGCACACCACCGCTATCATTGGTTCCATAGTGCACGTTTCACTTCACGAAATTCACCTCAGTTACATTGCTCTACTCATGAAATCTGCTCCTACATTTTGTCTTCCTTTTATGTATTCTATGTGGAAGCAGTACTCCTGCAACATTAAACTCCATCTCATCACCCTCCCATTCGTCAACTTTGCTCTACTCAGAAATTCGAGGGGTTGATGGTCTGTTTGTACTCGAAAGGGCTTGCCAAACAGATATATGTGAAATTTTTTTATGGCCCACACCAGAGCTAGACATTCCTTCTCAATAGTGGCATAGTTTTGTTCCGCGCTATTCAACTTTCGACTGGCAAAAAACACCGGATAGAGTGTTCCGTCTTTCTCTTGTAGGAGTACTGCTCCCAATGCCTTATCTGAGGCGTCTGTTCTTAGCACAAACTCCTTCTTAATCTCGGGAGCCAATAGTATGGGTGGACATGATAGCACCTTTTTTAATTTCTCGAATGCTACTTCGTGCGCTTCCTCCCATTTCACTACATTACTCGCTCCCTTCCTAGTTAACTCAATCAGAGGCCCGGCGACTTCGGCATAGTGGGGAATGAACTCTCGATAAAATCCGTTAAGCCCAGGAACGACTGCACTTGCTTTTTGGTTTTCGGTTGCTTCACAGCTTGGATCTTATCCAGGATGTCTTCCTTGGGACTCACTTGCCCTGACCCTAGTTTGTGCCCCAAAAAATCCATTTCATTATAGCCTAACTCACATTTGGTGGGCTTGACCGTCAGCCCGGCACCTCTTATTCTCTCAAACAGCTTCTCTAATGCCTGCATATGTTGCTCCCACGTATCCGTTGCAACAAGAATATCATCAATATAGTGCTCCACATGGGGCACCTCATCTAAAACCTTCCTCATCAATCTCGTAAATACTGCTGCAGCTGTTTTCAGCCCAAATGGCATATACTTAAATTGGAACAATCCTCTGGAACAAGCAAAGGCTGTCTTTTCCTTCGATGATTCTTCCATGGGTATCTGCCAATACCCTTTTGAGAGATCTAGTTTGGAGAAGAACCTCTTGTTTGCGACTTTCGATACCACCACATCTATCCTTGGGATGGGTTCTGCGTCAGTCTTCAGAATGTTATTCAGTCGCCTGAAATCTACGCATACTCTATTTGACCCGTCTGCTTTCTTCACCACTACGAGGGGTGCATTATAAGCCGACCTGGCCCTTTCAATTATGCCTTGCCTTAACATCTGGTCCACTTCTGTTTCGATTGCTTCCTGCATAGCCATGGGTAGGGGGTATTGCTTCACGTGCACCGGTTCTTCCGTTGAGCACTGCAACTCGCACTCCACTACCTTTGTACGCCCTGGAATATCGGAGAATACCCCGCTGAATTTACTAATTAGACCTTTCAATTCCTTTGCTTGGCTAGTCTCAAGGGAAGGATTGATTGCTACTTTCTCCGCCTCCATTGTCTTTCGTACTGTGTACGTGGGTACCTCCTCCTCATTTCTTCCGCGATCACCATACAGACACTAGCCCTCTCTTTGTTTCCTTCCTTTTCAGGCCCCTCCCTCTCTTCATACCGCTTTAACATATTAATGTGGAATACCTTCTTTGCTCATGAACTGAAATTTCGTAGTCCATCTCATTTTTCTTTTGCGTGACCGTGAATGGTCCCTTCCACTGCATGAGCATTTTGTTGTTCTCCGTGGGCAACAGGACCAGAACTTTATCTCCGGGGTTTAGGGTCCTATGAACTGCTTTGCGGTCATAATACGTCTTCTGCTTTTGCTTAGCCTGTTCTAGCTCCTGATGTGCTATTTTACACGTTTCTTCTAACCTGTTTCTAAGGTCTAGCACATAGGCATATGTGCTCTTTTCTTCCGCTCCTAATTCTTCCTTGGACCACAGTTCTTTGAGAATCATCACTGGACCTCTGACCGTCCTCCCATACAACATTTCAAACGGGGAAAACCCTAAGCTAGCCTGTGGTACCTCTCGATATGCAAACAAAAGCGCTGGCAGGTACCTATCCCAATCTTTGGGCCTTTCCTGGCACATTCTCTTTAACATTGTTTTCAATGTCCCATTAAAGCGTTCCACCAACCCATTAGCCATTGGGTGGTAGGGTGTGGTTAGCTTCTGCTCAATGGACATTAGTCTGTTTACCTCCCTCATCATCTCTGAGGTGAAGTTTGATCCCCTATCGCTAAGCACCTCCTTCGGCACCCCATATCGTGCGAACATTTCCAGGAGGGCTTCAGCTACTTGGATAGTGTCGATGGTTTTTAGGGCAATTGCATCTGGGTACCTGGTGGCTACATCCACCAGAGTCAACACATATCTATTCCCTTTTCCTGAAACTGGGTTTATGGGACCTACAATATCTATTGCCACCCTGTCGAATGGTAGATCTACGATTGGCATCCTACCCAAAGGTACCTTCCCGACTCGCCCTTTAGCCACTGTTCGTTGGCATACATCACACGATTTGACGTATCTCTTCACGTCACTCTGTACTCCTATCCAAAAGAATTCTTCAGTGATCCTTTCCAAAGTGCTTTTAATTCCCTGGTGACCAGCCATTATACTATCGTGACCCAATTTCAACACCGTTCTCTTTAATTCGTCAGGCACCATCAATTGCAGAACTTCCCTCCCGGAACTAAACACACACTTGCGGTAGACCAGCCCCTTCTGCTTGATGTATTGTGCTACAGTTCTACTCCTTTTTCGCCTTATGATTTCTCCTATCCTTTCCTCACATGCTTTGATTGATGGGTCCTTCTCTTGTAGCTCCTTGAACTTTGACAGTGTTATGTCTAGCCCGTTAATAGCAGTGACATGCAGTGGCTTCAAAGTCTTGACTCTCTTACTGGCTGCCCTGGTTTGCACCGCTGCTGCTACATCTAACCTAGCCTCCTCTCCTTCAATCTCTGAGTCTCCCTTCTGTTCTGGGCTTTTCTCCGCCCCTCTCCAAGACGGGTCGGGATCATCTGCCTTTCTCACGCCCGGTACATTGCCTACAATCAAATCGTAAATGGGGTCTTCCATGCACCTCGCTGTCACTAGCCCTGTATAAAAGGGCGTCGACACTTGTATCCTGGCCTCTGGCAGATATTTGATGGACCTGTCGACAAAAGTTACTGGCTTTACTTGTCCGGTCATATTCTCAGGGGACACCAAACTTCTCCTCACTAATACCGTATTGGCCCCTGTGTCCCTCAATACTGTGGCCTTACGCCCTTGTACTTCCCCTTCTACTACCGGCATGTCTTGCTCGTTTTGTTCTTCTCTAGATCTCACTACACATGCAGTTTTCTCTACCGTCTCAGTTCTGCATTCGTCGGCCCTGTGCCCCTTTTTCTGGCACAATTGACAGGTCACCGGTGTTTCGTTGCGACTACTTCTTGTACGGCAATTCATGGCTATATGTCCGGGCCGGTTACACAGGAAACACCGCGTTTGTGCTCGGGGTTTATCTAGGGGAACCCGATTCTTCCCCTCTCTCTCTGCTGCCATAGGGTTGCTATTGTTGCCTTTTTCTAAATTCCGCACCCCTTGTGCCTCCATGAACCGGTCAGCCTGCTCGGCCATCTCCTCTACCGTGTGCAACTTCCTTTCTTTCAAAAATACCGCCAATTGGCTGCTGCACCGATTTAGGAACTGTTCGCCAACCATCCTGTTGCGCACCCCTTCGTACGTTTTTTCCGTCTCGGACAATTCTATCCAACGATCAAAGTAGTTGGATAGTCGACATGCAAACTGTTTGCCAGTTTCTGAATTCTCGGGCTTACACGTTCGGAACTTGTCCCGGAAAACCTCTCCAATAAAGTCTTTTTTACAATATCGTAGTCCAGAGACTCGTGTGCTGGCATGCGCCCAAACACACTTAACGCCTCTCCCACGAGACACAAACTCAGAGCGTTTGCCCACTCGCCCTTCTCCCAGCCTTGCCCAATGGCGATCCTTTCGAATCGATGCAAATATGCATCAAGGTCGTCCCTTCGCTCATCGAAGGGCGCCATCAGTTTACGCGGGCAAATTTGCCTAGGCCTGGGAATAGGCGAGTTGGCCGACGCTGACGTGGGAGTAGTCGCGTTACTAGGGTCGCTGCGCGGACAAGCGTTCAGCTCGGCTAGCTTCAGTTTAAGCTCGAGGACCTCCTTTTCGCACTCGTGCTGTTCACGCGCTTCGCGCACACGTTCCTTTTCGCGCTTGTGTTCTATACGCGCACGTTCCTTTGCGCGCTCGTGTTCTTCACGCGCACGCTCGTACTCCGCTTCGCGTGCCCGTTCTTGCAGTGCGAGCTGCTTGTCATGCTCCTTCTGAGCGACCTCAAAAAACCTCGTCGTCTCCTCCTTATCCATCCCTAAGTCTTTGGCCACGGCCGCCAACTTCTCCCAATCCATCCTTGCAACCCCCGACGATACGTAACTGGGCCAAACGCTGGAAAAATCCTGGCAGGCTCGCCACTTATTGTGTCACGTATCTCGGGAGCGCTTGCAAAGTGTGATGGAGTTGGGAGAGTGAGCGAGGCGGGAGACCGTGGCGTCACGGCAAACACACTTTATAAAACACACCACGGCAAACAAGAAGTTAACACCAAAAATTAATTAGAAGTAACATATTCAAAAACGCCCAGCGGTACAACTGAATACAACAACCACTTCTAACTAAGCTCGGCCTGAGTGGCCCGAAAGTCTGGCCACTATGGCGTTCCAGTCTCGCTACGCGAATCGAACGTTCTTACTTCGGTGTGCTCGTCGCCTTGATCCAGCGCCAAAGTCGACGTTCGGCGTTCGGCCCCGTCGTCGCTGCTGCTGTCGACGTCTTGGGGTCGTCGTCGTCGATCCGCCGCCTTGCTATTCGTCCTCGTTGCCGATCCTCCGGTCCTTTGTCGAGAACATCTGTCTCGTCCGGTTAGGCCTAACTCCTGGCCTCCCCGTGGTGCCACCGGGTCGAACTGCCGATGTGGCTCTCTGGTGACTGTCCGTGGGTCGTCGTCGTCTTGCCGCGCTGTGGGAGTGCCGTAGGTGCCCTGCGAACTGCTGTGACGGGGCTGCTGCAAGCCCGGGGAGCCTCACTTGGATAGCACCAAGGTCGACGGCCACCCTCCCGAGCTTCTCGTGCTGCTGCCCCCAGAACGGAGCCCTACTGCTCTCGTCGCGGGTGCGACGCTGGCTTGCAACACCTTGCTTCTTGACGACTCCAACGAACAATGACTGCTTGATCCTCTGGGGTTCCGCACCTCAGTTCGGGTCGCGTGGCACGCGCCTTCCTCCGGCCAATGGCTTGCGTCGACGTGGCGGGGGTGCACACCATCGGGTATTTTTCCATTCCCCGCACACCATCGACGCCTTGTGCTGTCCGGCGCGCGGCCCGTGCCCCTTTACTCATGACAATTTCTTATAGCTGCAGATATCGCAAGATCCAATTTACAGCCACGGTGACAACGTTCTGATGAGACAAGAACAAACACTTGGGCACATAGATATGGCTGCATTAATGCAACACTAATTGTCACAATTCATCTAGAGCCTTTAGTTAGACAATTTAAATTAGACAATAAGTTAGACAATTTAAGTTAGACAATACATATTTAGTTTTGCTATGGTGGCTCTGCCCGTTTTGCTTTGGAGCAATTTTTACAGCGAAAGAAGACTATAGAGCAGTTTTGCACCACAAAAATCAAGGTAATTCTTTATACTGAAAGTTGCAGGCTGGCACCAGTACAAGTATGCAGTCAAAATTCCTGTGCAAAATAGCAGTTTTGTGCAGGATAGTTTCTAGTAGCCAAAGCAAATATGCCACCAGGACTACACTTACTTTCAAACAAACAAACTTCCTAATATGGATGCCCTGCTGACATTTTATGTGCTACAATTTTTCCCCCACTAATAACTGGCTGGACTTTGCTGCAAAGCCTAATAACGTAGCTGATGTCGACGTTTCTAACTTATAGTAAAGGTGAGGTGTGCCATGAAGGATGTTAAACTAAATTCTGAATAAACAATCAGTGTGGCGCCGCTCTACATTGCTTGACACAACCACAATACCATGCAAGCTGCTTAAAGGGGCCCTGCAATATTTTTCAACTGCCTTCTATAGCACTGGACTGTGTGTAGTATTGAATACTAAGATGAGCGCAAAAATAAATATTAAAAATGTTCATAAAAACTGAAATTCTTAATCTTCAAAGTCCAACTTCCGGGCAGATGACAAAAAAAAAAAAAAAAAAGTTTCCCTTTCACATTCACTCTGCCAGTGACATCACTGGTGGCTTCCAATCACCGTGCCTCCTCTTACAAAAACAACATTATGGAGTATCGCCTCATGCTGGTCATTGCGCAGTATGTCTGGAGTCCTGTTGCAATTGTTTTAAGACATGATATTTAGAACGAAAATACTTTGGTGTCTGATAAAGTATAAAGAATGCATTTTTTTTTAGCGCATAATAGCATGGCCTAGCTGGGACCACACGAATGTTACATGTGGCTTGGCTTGTCAAGCCAATCGAAACGCACGGCCTCTGACGTCACTGTCATATGACCAAACGTCACTTCCAATGCCAAAAATCACTGCTGTGTGTCACTATACTATAGTTGGAGCAGAAGGTAGTTTCTCCGTTCAAATAAAATTATAGCTACTTTGTTTTCGGCGCTCCTGCTTCAGCTGTGGTATCACCGCATTCGACAGCAACAGAAGAAGCAAAGACAACAACATGCTTAATTTGCATTGCAGGGCCCCTTTAATGTGCACTGACATTGCACAGTAGCGCAGATCTCTAGCATTTTGCCTATATCGAAATGTGACCACCACAACCGTGATATAATCAGCGTCTTTTGGGTCAACAGCCGAGCACCATAACCAATGAGCCGCAGCAGCGGCCTCTTCTCTCGAACTTGAAAAGACAAGAACAAAGCAGGGGGGGGGGGGGGAATAAATCTTACCTGAGCTGTTCGAAGGATTAATGGCCCATGTGCAAAATGCACTGCATGTGTTAGACAAGCTGTAAAAACCTTTGGTGCCAAGAGTTGTAGAATGACAACCTGCATAAAAGATGTTATTCATTTATATGTGACAGTAGGCACAACGTGTGACTTCCAAAAAAAGAAACTCTAATGGAGACAATTTAATACACTTGTTACAAAACAAAAATATAGTTCCATTACGCCGGCAGCCTATCTGAGGACTTTTACAATAAAATTTGAAGTGCTGTACATACAGTGACAGCCAGGCACATCACATTGTTCACTATATTAAACAGTTGTAACATCCCATTGGAAATCCAATTAAAATGTATATTATTGTACTATGCATATATCAAACTCTCATTCACCTTCACAATCGATATATCAAGCACTGTGCCAAGCGGTACCCCTGCAAGTGTGCTTCTCCTAACTGGCTAGCAAATGTGCCATTGTAAATATTCATGCCAATGAAACCGCACTGCTTTTGGAGATACTGTCTAACCAGGCACTGAATCTCAAGGAAAGTGCAAGCAATGGATAAAAAACGAACAAGGTGCAAACCTCAAAATATGGTAAAGAATGTAACCAATCAAAATACGGATTGCTTGCACAAGATTTTATATACGTTCCATAACAGCAGATTTTCTTTAGTCTGCTTCACTGTCACACAGTCGTGTTTTGTAGTGAATCGTAATAACAAAGAACAACTGCTGTGCAGTGAAGCATACTACCCGCATGACCAGGGCAGGGGGAGAGGGGAAGAGGCATTGACCATAACACCTATCAGTCGTCGCTAACATTTACTGAATTATTGCTCTGACCCATTACAGCAAAAAATTCTTTGCATTATCAGAAGGCATCGGTCTTTCATGACTGTGAAAGTTCATTCATTTTTGTTTCGATTTACATTAATTTTGGCAATGAAGAAATAGCAAAAGCAACATTTTTAATATTTATTACAAAAGAAAAACTTTCTTTCAAGGCAAATATATTGCCACGCCCACTTCTTGTTTTATTTTTATGTATTCGGGTTTGACCAGCAAGGACGGTTATCAACGCTTGACGCTGTCCAAGAAGCAGTGTTCGAGAAGCTTGGCGATTGTAGTAGATCGTTTTGTTAAGATTGCGCGCCGCACGCGAATGTTCCAGCTTTGTCGAGAGATACAGCCGCCACCAGCGATATTGCTGGAAGGTTCGATAGCGCCTGTATAAAAGCCGACGCACTTGACCGCTTGTCAGTTGATCAACGGTCGACGCCCTGTTCGCTGCTATTCACATCATGGGCTTTATAAGGGTACATATTCAGCGGTAAAAATGCTGCGGGAACAAATAAAGCAGTAATGTTGTTACAGAATTGTGACAATGTCCGGGGTAGATGGCTGAAGTTGAATTGGGGGCAGTTTTTGGAGCAGCAAAATTTCAATTTTGGAGCAGAACTTTGATTTGGACAGTTAGTGGTCTTTAATATGTCATCTTTGGAGCTTGAAAAAACAAATTTGTAGCAACTTGAGGGGACAAGTACATATTTTAATTGGCTTAGAATACACATAACACTGAAACAGCCTTTATTTTAGGTTAGGTAACTTAGGTTAGTTGGGTCATGACAAATATGCTAATTTTTTCGTATAATATGTGATATATACCATTTGAATACGATTTGAAATTATTCGACCAAATCACTATTTGCTTTGAATTCGCTTCAAACAACAATTTACTATCCCACAAGCCTAATAAATTATAAAAAAAAAAGCCTATACGACTGTTCAAAAAATTATGCATTGAAATAGATGTCTGTGTAGTTTACAGACATACAAAAATAAGTGCACGAATTGGCATTAAGTGGAAACACGGGGGCAGAAAAGCTACTTTTGATCCAGTCATCAGCGTCTTACCATGCACGCTTTTGAGATGTTACTCACTCATCAACATTTGTGTCTTAAATCGTAAGTAACTCCTCGTATGACAGGCTGAAATTTACTGAATGAGAATCTGATTCAGCAGTCGAGCGGCGATTCGGAGGAACCACCACTAGACTCACTTGCGGCAAAGAAATTGCCGCACACTTCCATAGCGAAAGCGCACTGCGTGGGTGAGCACATTGAAAAAAAAATGTGTTGTTGTGAGCGCATCTGGAAAGCGAAAACAAGTCTGAAACCTGTAATAATCCTTCATCTTATCGCCAACGAGACGGAAGTTTGTGAGTTCCCGAAACAGCAAACACAACTACAGCGGCATCCTTTGTGTCAATCAGCACCAGCACGGAAAATGGAATAATCGCGTACCGGGGAGCAATAAACGAGAGAGTAACAAAGCAGTCACCTTTTGAAAGATTCTTAATTAGAAAGCCATCAGTTCTGCAGGGGCAACAAGCGGGAAGCGGCCGAAGAGCGAAACCGAAACAAACTGGCGCACCGCTGTAGTAAAGCATTAAAAAAAAGAAGAAGAAGAAAAGAAAAAAAGAGAGAGAGAGAGAACAACAACAGAGAGACATCGATGCAAGGAAAAAATTTCCAGGTATTCCCACAGCATGCCAGCACATGCCAAGCAAGAGAAATGATCGGAAAAGGCGTGCGTCTTAAACATGCTATCATGACGTAAATGTACAGTAGACCCTCAGTAAACGGAAATCGCTTAAACGGAACTGCTGCTTAAATGGAACAACTGCCCCTGATATGATTGGTTTTGTACTTGTATTCTGCACCTCTGTTCATCTCTCGGTAAACGGAACTCCTGTTAAATGGAACATATTTTCCTGGTCCCTTCAGGTTCCGTTTAATGAGTCTACTGTACGTCTTTGACCCTCAAAGGATTAACAGGCAACAAGAAAAGTGCGGTGCACCGCTGTTCGCTGCGGCCTTGTGCGGGACCGCTTTCAAAACTGTGGCGCGGGTGCCAAGAAACCTCGCCACAATTACCATCTCCTCAAACGCGTGCGTGCGGTACTGCGAGTGTATTGCCGTTGTAAGTGTACTGCACGCTTTTATTAGGGGACGAATAAAACACTTCATATCAGTCCACTGCTGCGTTCTAGTTCAATACCACTAGAGCAGCATGAGAACGCGTCACATGCAGGAAGTTGGCTGTCGGGGCGCTGACAAAACAAGGTACTCGCCTCACCTGTGCACGGTATGGGGCAGAGCGGTATGAACGCTCCCACGGGAAACGCGCATAGGTGACCACACGCAGCAGCGTCTACACGAATACCGCAGTGCTCGGAGGAATACGTTAGTGGGGTTAGCCCGCTACGACACTCGATAGCTTTCACTAGTAGGTTTTTAGTTTGTGCGTATACTTTTTAATGTTACGAGAATACCAGATTGTGTTTGCTGTGTTACTGGAACGCATGCTTTAACAAAGTTTTCGCTCCCCAAACGTCAATGTATACATTTGCGCAAACCACTAAATGATGATGATAACTGCATTCAAGCTATATTTAATTTAAATAACATTCAATCACCGCTGCGACAAAATCGTAATATAGGCTTTTAGCGTGTATGGCATTCAGGTATATGCAAAGGATTGTAGGAATACAGTTACAGACAGTTTATTCAGACGCTGAAAATTCGGACATGCTCGTTTATTCCGACACCTTCGCAGAACCGCCACTCATCCCACTGAAGTAATGTAAACTCACGACCAAAAATTCGGACGCCCCACAGTGCGCCATTCGATTTTTCGGACTCCGGCTGGCTGATCGAGTGTGACGTTGAATGCCATGATAAGCTGTCAGCAATGTTTACAATATTTTTGCTAGGTTGCTAGCACTGAAAATTCACGCACAATTTACAGATCTCGAACGCTATGTTTGTTGGCTACATGGAACGATTGCCTTTTGGCTTTAGCCAGTCAAGTATCCATTGAACGGCTACCACTGCCAAACAGCAGGCCAAGCCAAGATCGGAATCAGCTCTGTGCAGCATTTGAGGTGAATGACAGCGCGTACGAGTACAGCCAACGTCCGATTTTTTCAGACTCCCTAGGGACCTCGAACTCGTCCGAAAAAACGAAATCATGCTTTTTTTTATTCCGCTCAAGCGGTCAAATTGCCACAGCCACGTCTGAAATAACTTTAATGCCTTCCAGTACACTTATTAGGCATTTTGGTGCACGCCCAGGCTCTTGCAAATACATTCCGTACCTGCCGCAAACCCCGCTTCACCACGTGCCAACTGCCGCTTGCAAATTTGCGTCTCTAAATGAGCGCCGCTGATACCAGCAAAGTGCGGAATAGAATACGGCTCTCTCGCATGGAGTGTTTGGAAACGATGATGCAGAACACAAAGACTGTGGCGGAAGAGCGGACGACTTGTCCGGCTTTCCTCGATATGTGTGCGCACGTAAACACGTGCACACACATCGCCGAATCTCCGCCGAAACGCAGTATTTGCTGCCGTGTGAAGCCGATCGTTTCTAGTTGTGTGCAGCACGCCGCCAACTAAGCTGACACTGTCACAGTACTGTTGCTGTACCGTACGCACACATTTGTCATGAAAGGGTTCGTGATGCCCACTCCGTTCCTGACTGCACACGGGCACGGCAATGGTGAGCTGGTTTTGTTCGTGAAGGTAATGGGTCTACGTGGCGCACTTAGTGGTCTCGCACAAAGAGGCAGCATGAATGGCGGTGCGGCACGTATGGGTTCTCACCTATTAAATGCGTGCAGTATGCAAGCAACTGCGCTAGGCCACATGCACTACCGAGCAGTTAACTGAAAATGCTTATCGTAAGGGTTGTCAGCGATTAAGCAGTACTGGCGCACTTACCACCTGCCGCCATCACGGCTTCGCTCATTTCCGCTGTTTATCAGTAAAGACATCGCTGCACGGTGCTGTGATAGCGGCCCCTTTGAATTTCTGGTCAGCTTCACCCCATAACACTTCGGCGTTGCGGCAAAGCTGACTTTCGGACTCTGCTACTGTCGCAAACAGACTCTCGAAAGCGCAAGTTCGACCCTATGAGTTGATGGACGCGGCAAAGGTGGGGTCTTCAATTTATGCCTTTCGGACCCGCAATTCGGGCAGAAAGTCCGAAAAATTAAACGCCGAAGAGAGTCAGCATCCGAAATTTCGGATGTTCTTATACATTGACGTCTATGGGGCTGGTGGCAGTGCCGCAAAAGCGTCCAAATTTTCGAGCATGTCCGGAAAATGGGACGTCCGACAAATCAGCAGTTGACTGTACGACGCAGATCCTAACTTGGACAAAAAGAGTACAACAACACAAGCACTGCAACGTCAACTAGCCCAACGTCGTTCCCTTTTGGCATTTGAAGACTTGCGCTGTCGGATGTTTCTGTGGCTAGGCCTGATCTGCGTCCCGAGCTTTGTCTTTCGCTCCCTTGTTTGTTGCTTGGCGTGCGAGGCCTGATCTGCCACCCGTTCCATGTGCGTCGGTGGAACTAAAAAAACGGAACAATTACAAGGCCCTGACGATGGCGAAAGAAGCTGCAATTATTCGCTAGGCGGAAGGCAGCCGTCAGCTACTCGAACCAGCGCATGTGGACAGTGACTGTCGTGATGACGCGCCTCCCACACCACAGCCATCAAATGCGGATTTAGCGTAGGCCGTTGCAGTGCTATTGCCGACCCAGAGGAGCGGCCAAACATTGGCAGAAATACAGGCCGACTTTGTGCAGTGTAATGTTCAGGGCAGAAATGTGGCCTATATATTGTCACGTGGTAGTCACGTAGACGAAGACAGCAGTCAGCACGTCCGAGATGAAACTGTATTTGGCCGAACTTGTGGCCGGGAAACTGAAATTCACAGTACAGCAATACGCTGATAGCGGCGAACAGAGCGTCGACCGTCGATCAACTAACAAGCGGTGAAGCGCGTCGGCATTTAAACATGTGCCGTCGAATATTCCAGCGTTATCGCTGGCTATCGTGCAATTTCTAGAATAAGCTCGAGTGTGCGCGTCTTGCGCGCAATCTTAACAAAACGATCTACAATGATCGTGAAGGTTCTCGAACAATGAGGCGCGGTTCGCGCTGAGCGTTGCTGGAGTCTTTGTGGCCGAAAACCGAATATAGCAAAAGTGATAAAGAAACGCACGTGGCAATGCCCCCCTGTGAAAGAGCATCGTCCCGATGCTTAAAACATGACACGGGGAGGGGGGGGTGGGGTGGCCAATACATGCAACAAAAGAATAAAGCAAGAAAGAACAATAAACAATAAGCAAAAGTACAGTTCTCAGATTCACTAACGCGCGTAATATGGCTTGAGGCGCACGACATGGACGACTTCAGGTCGTGCACGGCGCCGCTGAGAGTTCGTAATGCCGTCAGGGACAACCTCGTAGTCGAGTGCGCCGAGGCGTCGAAGTACCCTGTACGGTCCGAAGTATCGTCGCAGAAGCTTCTCACTAAGTCCCCGTCGGCGTATTGGCGTCCATACCCATACACGGTCACCGGGTTGGTATTCCATGTGGCGTCGTCGAAGGTTGTAGCGGCGGCTGTCAGTCGTCTGCTGGTTCTTAATCCGTAGGCGGGCGAGCTGTCGTGCTTCTTCGGCGCGCTGTAGGTAGGTGGTCACGTCGATGTTTTCCTCGTCGGTCACGTTTGGTAACATGGCGTCGAGCGTCGTTGCCGGGCTCCGTCCGTAGACCAACTTGTATGGCGTCATCTGTGTCGTTTCTTGTACGGCCGTGTTGTACGCGAAGGTCACGTACGGAAGGATAGCGTCCCATGTCTTGTGTTCGACGTCGACGTACATGGCCAGCATGTCGGCGATGGTCTTATTTAGACGCTCGGTGAGGCCATTGGTCTGCGGGTGGTAAGCGGTGGTGCGGCGGTGGCTCGTCTCGCTGTACTTGAAGATCGCCTGAGTTAGGTCCGCAGTAAAGGCGGTACCTCTGTCTGTTATGAAGACCTCTGGGGCACCATGACGCAAGACGATCTGCTCCACGAAGAACTTGGCTACCTCGGCGGCACTGCCTTTGGGCAAGGCCTTTGTCTCGGCGTAGCGGGTGAGGTAGTCAGTCGCCACGACGATCCACTTGTTTCCGGTATTGGACGTCGGGAACGGGCCCAGTAAGTCCACCCCGATTTGCTGGAACGGCCATCGAGGTGGCTCGATAGGCTGTAGAAGTCCGGCTGGCCTAGTGGGCGGTGTCTTGCATCGCTGGCAGTCCCGGCAGGTCTTTACGTAACGGGTGACGTCGGCGGAAAGACGCGGCCAGTAGTACTTCACCTGTATTCTTGCTAGCGTGCGAGAAACACCCAGGTGTCCAGACGTCGGGTCGTCGTGTAGAGCCTGGAGGACCTCTGGCCGCAATGTCGAGGGTACCACGAGAAGGCAATCGGCTCGAAGTGGTGAGAAGTTCTTCTTTGGGAGAACACCGTTGCGCAAGAAAAACGACGTCCGTCCCCGCGTGAATACCTTCGGAACGACGGTGGTCCTGCCCTCGAGATAATCCACAAGGCCCTTCAGTTCCGGGTCGGCTCGCTGTCGTTCGGCGAGGTCGTCGGCACTTATGGCTCCCAAGAAGCTGTCCTCATCCGGGTCGTCGGGCGGTGGTGGGTCGACAGGGGCACGAGACAGGCAGTCGGCGTCGGAGTGTTTCCTTCCGGACTTGTACACGACGGTAATATCAAACTCTTGAAGTCTTAGGCTCCAGCGTGCGAGGTGACCTGAAGGGTCCTTCAAGTTAGCTAGCCAACACAAGGCGTGATGGTCGCTCACAACTTTGAAGGGCCTGCCGTAGAGGTAGGGGCGAAACTTTGACGTAGCCCAGATGATGGCGAGGCACTCCTTTTCTGTTGTGGAATAGTTCGCCTCTGCCTTAAGACAGCGACCGGCTAGCATAACTGATAACCCTTTCCAGTCCACCCGTCCGCTGCACAAGGACGGCGCCGAGTCCTACGCTGCTTGCATCGGTGTGAATCTCCGTATCGGCGTATTCGTCGAAATGCGCAAGTATCGGAGGTGTCTGCAGGCGTCGTTTGAGTTCATGAAATGCTTCGACTTGCGCTGTTTGCCACCTGAATTCGACGTTAGTCTTCGTGAGAAGCGTCAGTGGTTCGGCGATCCGTGAAAAGTTTTTGACAAATCGTCTGTAATATGCGCATAAGCCGAGAAATCGGCGCACGGCCTTCTTGTCGGTGGGTGAGGCGAAGTCGGCGATGGCAGCTGTTTTCCGCGGGTCTGGGCGCACTCCAGCCTTGCTGATCACATGACCCAGAAACAGGAGCTCGTCGTACGCGAATCGGCACTTTTCTGGCTTCAGGGTCAGTCCAGAGGTCTTGATTGCTTGAAGTACTGCCTCAAGCCGCCGGAGATGCTCGTCGAAGGTCGAGGAGAACACGACGACGTCGTCCAAATACACAAGGCACGTCTGCCACTTTAATCCGGCCAGTACGGTGTCCATGACGCGCTGGAACGTCGCAGGTGCCGAGCAAAGACCGAAAGGCATGACCTTGAACTCAAAGAGGCCATCGGGTGTTATAAAAGCGGTCTTTTCTCGGTCTCTTTCGTCTACTTCGATCTGCCAATAACCGGTCTTGAGGTCCATCGACGAAAAGTACGTCGCGTTGTGAAGTCGATCCAGGGTGTCGTCTATCCGTGGGCGGGGGTACACGTCCTTCTTCGCGATTTTATTCAGGCGCCGATAATCAACGCAGAAGCGCAGTGTCCCGTCCTTCTTCTTCACTAACACCACGGGTGACGCCCACGGACTCTTTGAAGGCTGGATGATGTCGTCACGTAGCATTTCGTCGACTTGTTTCTTTATTGCCTCACGTTCTCGCGTCGAAACTCTGTAGGGGCTCTGACGAAGTGGTCGAGAATTTTCTTCTGTTATAATGCAGTGCTTAGCAAGGGGCGTTTGTCGGACCCGCGATGACGACGAGAAACAGTCCTTGTATTGCAGGAGCAGGTTTTTGAGCTGGTCTTGCTTGACCTTCGGAATGCTCGGGTTGACGTCAAAATCCGGTTCGGGGCCTCTATTCGTCGAAGCAGGTTCGGCAGCATCGAAGAGGGCGAAAGCACTGCTGGCGGCTACACATTCGTCGATGTAGGCAACCGTCGTACCAATGTTGAGGTGCCGATATTCGTGGCTGAAGTTCGTCAGCACTGCCTTTGCTTTACCGTCACGCAGCTCGGCTATACCTCGTGCGACGCATATTTGACGGTTCAGGAGTAGGTGCTGATCGCCCTCGATGACGCCTTCAAGGTTCGCAGGTTTTTCGGTGCCGACGGAGATAATGACGCTGGAGCGTGGCGGAACGGTCACCTGCTCTTCTATCACATTCAATGCATGCTTCCCTGGCGTCGCATGGGGCGGGAGCGCTTTGTCTGAGGTTAGTGTTATCGACTCAGACCTCAGGTCGATGACGGCACCATGGTCACTTAGGAAGTCCATTCCAAGTATCACATCCCTGGAGCAGTTCTGTAGGATTACAAAGCTCGCAGGATAAGTCCAGGTTTTGATGGTGACTCTCGCCGTGCAGACACCAATCGGCGTTATCAGATGGCCTCCAGCGGTCCGATCTCGGGGCCTTCCCAAGCAGTCCTAACTTTCTTCAACTTTGCTGCGAACGGCCCACTGATGACGGAATAGTCGGCTCCAGTGTCGACGAGAGCGGTGACGTTGTGGCCGTCGACCAGAATGTCGAGGTCGCTAGTCCGCCGTCTTGCGTTGCAGTTACGTCGTGGCGTCGGGTCACGGCTACATCGGTTTGCACCGCTGTTTCCGCGTTGCGTCGTGAGGTCTCCTTCCGGTCGCAAAGCTTCGTCTTCAGGACGTCGTTCGGCGTGCGGCGGGGGCTCGGAACTTCGTCGCGGCGTTGTCGTCGACGGCGGAGGATCTTCACCATTTCGTCGTTCAGCAACCGCACCTGCATCGGTTGCTGCCCTTAGTTTTCCGGATACGGGCTAGGCGACCGGCCCCGGTTTGGGCCAGTGTACTGCCGGCGGTGCGGTGACATGTAGCGGCCGGGCGACGGCGAGCGGGAAGGTCGTCGTCCTTGCCACTGTGTTCCGGTGAGGTAGTCGTCGATGTCGCGAGGCCGTTCGCCTGGCTGAGGGCGCGGCACGTTGACGGCGAATCCGCGTAGCCCCATCTGTCGGTACTGGCAGCGGCGGTACGTGTGGCCGGCCTCCCCGCAGTGGTAGCAGAGCGGGCGGTTGTCAGGGGCACGCCAAACGTCGGTCTTTCGGGGGGGCACAGCGTTGTCCTGTCAGCGGGCGGTATGGCGTCGGTTGTGGTGGCGGCGGTGCCTGGCGGCGAAACTGCTGCGGCGCGGCGTCTTGACGTGGGTGAGGAGGAGGGGCGTTGCGTCGGGCTGCAGCAGCATAGTTCATGACTTCCGGCTGAGCCTGCGGTGCTTCGGGAATTCCAAGCGATTGCCAAACTTCCTCGCGGACAGCGTCGGCGATTGAATTCACTTGATGCTGTGGCGAAGGTAACAGTTTGCGCAGCTCCTCCCGCACAATCGCTCTGATGGTTTCGCGCAAATCGTCGGTGGCCAGCGAGTGCACTTCGGAATAGGTTGCAGACAGCGGAGAGCGGTTGTATTGTTTCGTCCGCATGTCAAGTGTCTTTTTGATAGTTGTGGCCTCGGTGAGGAATTCGGTGACTGTTTTCGGGGGGTTCCGCACCAATCCTGCGAAGAGGTCTTGTTTCACTCCCCGCATAAGAAAGCGGACCTTTTTTTCCTCAGGCATGGCAGCATCGGCCAGGCGGAAAAGTCGCGTCATCTCTTCCGTGTAAATGGTTACGCTCTCATTCGGTAGCTGCGCTCTTGTCTCCAGCAAAGCAGCAGCCTTTTCTTTGCGGACGATGCTCGCGAATGTATTAAGGAACGTCGTCCGAAAGAGGTCCCAGGTTTGAAGGCTCGATTCACGGTTCTCGAACCACGTCTTCGCGGCGTCTTCTAGGTAGAAGAAGACGTGGCGCAGCTTCTCTTCAGAGTCCCAGTGATTGAAGGTGGCGACTCGCTCATACGTCTCCAGCCAGCTCTCCGGGTCTTCAAACGACGATCCACGGAAAGTCGGTGGCTCCTTTGGCTGTTGCATCACGACCGTTGTAGGCGGCATGGGGGCTGTCATCGTCTCGGCGGTCGATGTGACGGTCTTGGGCCGCCTGGTGTTTTCAGGAAGGAGCCCGTACTCTGGGTGCAGTCCCTTCTGCCGGCGGCTGGTACGACGATCCGGGTTGTCTGTAGCGTCGTCTTCTCCGCGGCTTGGGCTTGGGTCAGCGCTCCGCGGTGGCGTCCGGATCATGAAGCAGCACCTCCACCAGATGTCACGTGGTAGTCACGTAGACGAAGACAGCAGTCAGCACGTCCGAGATGAAACTGTATTTGGCCGAACTTGTGGCCGGGAAACTGAAATTCACAGTACAGCAATACGCTGATAGCGGCGAACAGAGCGTCGACCGTCGATCAACTAACAAGCGGTGAAGCGCGTCGGCATTTAAACATGTGCCGTCGAATATTCCAGCGTTATCGCTGGCTATCGTGCAATTTCTAGAATAAGCTCGAGTGTGCGCGTCTTGCGCGCAATCTTAACAAAACGATCTACAATGATCGTGAAGGTTCGCGAACAATGAGCCGCGGTTCGCGCTGAGCGTTGCTGGCAGTCTTTGTGGCCGAAAACCGAATATAGCAAAAGTGATAAAGAAACGCACGTGGCAATATCATTGTATAGTATGCTTTGTTGGTAACTCATACAGACAGTTTTAAAAGAGTAATTTCTATTTTAAGTGAGAAACATTTTTTTTTAACTGAACAACCACTAGTTCATGTGAAGTGTCCCTTCCCTGCACAACACATCGGTGCAGGATTCCAGCAGGTGCCTCTTTTCTGCAATTAATGTATTCATACAATGGCTCAACGAATATTTAAGTGATATTTAAGTACTACAACACTCACCACACTGAAATGCCATAGTGCTGAAACAATGAAATTGCACCCCCGGTGTCGATCTCACTGGGAAAGCAAAGGCCAGCGAAAATATGCTGTTTCTGCAACACTACAAGGTAGCATCTTTCCCCTACCACTACCTCATCTCTACCTCTCTTTCAAGAAAACATGGGCACATGGTGCATTGTGTGTGCGCATGACTCTGAGCATCCATGTTTGATTGTGTCCTTCAGGTGATGATGACCGTTTCATGTACGTGTGCGAGTGAAGAGGGGTGGAAAATGGGAAATTGTGTGCGCCCACATGGCAATAATCACGACGACTTTAAATGGTGCCCTAGTTCGAATAGTGCGATGACAAGCAGTCAACTAGCCAGTGCAATCAAATCATGGAGAGAGAGAGAGAAAGAGAGAGAAGGCAAAGGAAGGGCAGGAAAGCCAATTCTAATCAAATCAATAAAATTAAATCTTCACTTTTCTGCTACACAAGATACAGACAGAAGACAGACAGAAGGGCTTGTGAAAAGAAATCCCCGTAGAATTTCCCTTAGGTGATATCTGAATTATGCATAAGTACTGTGTTTGGTATAATTGCAGTTGTAACCCCAAAAAGTTGAGAGAGACTTCCATCTGATAACGAAGAGGAAAGCAGTATGTGGAATCCCGGAATCCCACAGCTAGCGATCAGGTATGCGGTGCATTTTACATTAAATTTGCACTAAGTCAGAATTTTCATGATGTGCACAATGCTCCATGTCAGCTTTACATGCTGTCATAGTGAGGGCTTTTATTCCACCATAACAAAATTTATAGAAAGTGTTCTCCCTTTACATTTGTTCTGTAGTGTCCATACAATGCATTCATATCATTCAAATGTATTCACATTCTGCAAATGTGGGTGTTTATCCCAGTGGGCAAAGCGCTCAGCTTCAGAGTGTAGGGCCGTAGGTTCAAAACCTAGCACCACCAAGAAAGTTCATTTAGTTTTATTGTATTTCTTTATAGTGAGTCATGCTCATGACAGAGGGACGGACAAGCTTTTGTGTTGAGTCGGCAAGTAAAAGCTCACGCATTTAAAAGCTGCTGAAACAGCTTGACAAATTCACTACCATACTGGCACTTCGAAATGGTAGATAAAAAATGTCAGTGTCGGAGAACTGCCGCTTGATATGTGTGCCTTCTTTTCGTGCTTGCGCTGTCCTGAAATACGAAATGTTCGAACTGAGATGCATTCTACCAATGGATACCACAAACTTTGTATGCCTGAATTTCTGAAGCAGTGTGCTGCATGGTAAGTCAGGAGAGGCATTTTTGCGTCACTATGCTTTGTAGAATTTCATACCTCTTATAAAGAAAAATTGAAATGAAATTGTATGCATGCATGATTGTCTACCAAGTTGTCGCACTTTCAGATACCAAATTGCACACAGGTGCACACCTTCAAAACACACATTTCGGAAGACACATGCTCAGTAGCACATCGAACTGAGAAGCAGAACATACCTGGCTCAACACCAGTAAAATTGAATGTGAAGGTGTCCTCCTTCATAAAATCTTTGGCCCGGAGCATCAGCCGGTTGTTAAGAGATGCCACAGGGTATGCTTCAGTTCCTGCAGAAAACTTCTGAAGCACTGCGCTTTGTTTGTAGAAGTCTGACACCACCTGTAAGCCCAACCAGCCACAAATTTCAATGTACACTTAACCCCTTAAGTGCCGATTAAATTATGAAAAATTGTTCCAAAATTGCCAATTTTTTTTATGACGTGAAATGCTTCAGTAACATGTTCAAAACAGAAAAGTACTTGTGAAAACATCTTACGACAAATAAAATTCTTTATTCGTCATATTTTGCACAGTCATGTGATACCAAGGCCCGTAGCCAGAAATTTTTTCGGGGGGGGGGGGGGGGGGGGGGGGGCACTTGTGAAGCCCTTGAAAAACATTTATTTTCATTATTTATTTTCGGTAAAACACCCCCCTCCATGGGTCGGCAAACTCACTCATGAGTCGACTCACCAGACTCAGATCGAGCCGTGAGTCTGAGTAATATTTTGGTGAGATGAGTCCGAGTCTGTTCGGTTGAGATAAATGTTATTGAGTCTGAGATCGAGTGAGTCCGGTTGAGGAAAATTTGGTGAGTCTAAGTGCGAGTGAGCCCTAAGCACAAATTATATTTCTTGAGTGAGTCTGAGTGAACCCCAATTTTTTTGCTGACCTATGGTAATAACTACTCAACTTCAGCATTACTATCAGCCTTTTGATGGCTCACAATGGTACTTACTTCTACTCACAGATACT
Source organism: Rhipicephalus sanguineus (assembly GCF_013339695.2). NCBI lineage: Eukaryota > Metazoa > Arthropoda > Arachnida > Ixodida > Ixodidae > Rhipicephalus > Rhipicephalus sanguineus. Next base: position 189,938,606 of record NC_051176.1, read on the forward strand.
TCAATGCACTAGCGTTCATACACCAGCTCAAAATTTATTGCTTAGAAGCGTGCCTTGACCCCCCTGCAAAATTTTTCAAAGGAAGTTCCATAAAAAGTCTCGTGTGAGTCATATCTTTCAATAAAAATGTCCTTACTGGATTGCAATCACTGATAACTCGTATGTGAAGGTACAAGATCAACATGTGTATCATAGAGCACCGATTATGCAAGATACAGTGAAACCTCGGTGATACGATCACAGTTCATACGAATTTCGGGGTGATACGAATTTTTCGTTGGTCCCGGCCAAGGCCCATTGGCCTGCGATGTAATGGAGTACGGTTGTTGCGAACCGATTTTCACCCGTGACGTTTGATACGAACGTACGCTACCACCCAGGTACGAAGAGGTGCTGTCCACGCTGTCGTGGAAGACGCGCCAAGCACGTGCGAGCGTGGGAACGCAAGCGTGAAAATGCGTGCCGCCCCGCCAAATAGTCAGAATCACGGTGTAAGAAAAACACTTTTCTTACGGTCAGAATAAACCTTCAGAGATGCGTCACGACCTCCGAGGTTGTGTGCGCGAATCTTTGAGGCTCTCATGTGCTTCTGTGTGCCTTCGCGTTCAAATTACAGTGGACATTAGCGCCATGCTTTTTTTTAATGTGTCGACGCAGGCTGCTGTCGTTGTAATGGGTTTACACATGCCTGCCTTGCGCATCAGACATCCTATGGACGAGGACCGAAAGAAGGCGAGGACGGTCTTGGCGAAGGAGTCAGGCCTCAGAACGTCAACATTGTGTGGGCACGGCCGTAAATCTCCCAAAAACATCCCCAACACCTCCGCGATAACAAAATCATAACACAGGACCGTGGTTTTGTAATTTTGTGGCCTTGATCCATAGCGTCAATGCGCTTCTTTTGTTACTTTTGCTGCAGTACTCCGGTGTCATGCAAAAAAGCATACTAAAATTTGTAAGGGGCTACTGCTGTCGCGGGTCACAATGCACCTGGTTCATTAATAAATATGTGCGTACAGGCCGTATATTTATGAGTGCTGGCATGATTGCCCACATCTAAAAACTTAACTGACAACCATTCAGGGTTCTTCCTGACGTTCCTGCAGCCCTGAAAAGCACTAAATGAAAATGTACACCCAGCGTCTGTTGTCGCATGCTAATTTCCCATGCTTTCCGGTGATACGAATTTCGGATGATACGAATATTTTTGGTTGTCCTGTGAGATTCGTATCACCGAGGTTTCACTGTATTCGCGTTTGAGTGCGTTGACATTGCGATCGAAAAAGCTAATTATACGCTAGCAGACGCATGAGTATACTCACTCAGGCTCAGATCAAGCCGTGAGTCTGAGTGAGTCCGAGTGAGTAATATTTAGGTGAGTTTGAGTACAAGTGAGTCTGGTTGAGAAAAATTTTAGTGAATATGAGTCCGAGTGAGTCCGTCTGAGGAAAATTTTGGTGAGTCTGAGTCCGAGTGAACCCTAAGGGCAAAATATATTCCATGAATGAGTCTAAGTAAGCTTCTCATTTTTTGCCGACCTATGAATTTTTGTAGGGGGGGGGGGGCCCGAACCCCAGCCAAAGAACATCTTGATAACACAATGAACATATATGTTAGCAAGACTACAAAAGTTGGAAAGAGGCACTTAAAGGGACCCTGCAACGCTGTTTCGAGTTCAATATATAATACACATGTTCCACTCTTTATAAACAGTGAAAAAGTGACAATCTGAGTATTTAGGGTCTCGATCAATGGCAGTCTGCTTATTATTATTATTTTTTCCTACATTCATGTGAGGAGTCACAAGGCGGACTCACTCATGCTGTTTGAAACGCTTTGTGCCTGAGTCGGTCACTCCTGTTGTACTGAGCCCGTTATGACAGTATTTACCGATACATATTGTTTCCAAGACAACCAATACGCTTGCCAGAGCACGCTTTGTCTCTTTTACACGCCTCACAAGCAAGACACTTTGCTAAATACTGCTTGGTGATTAGCTAATTGAGTAACATTTAACAATGCCCTATATGGATTAGGCTACTATCCATTGGTCAAGCTTACACAGGAAGACGCCAGCAGACACTAGGCTGCCACAGAACTCAGTCAGACTTTCGTACAATCAAGCATTCTTGTGTATTTGCGCGTGCGCCAGGTCTCCTCTCCATGTCTTGTGCAGCATAGTTACAGCGGCTGCCATGAGGTGCCGCCACACGCCGATGCCACACACTGTTGTGTGCTAGAATTACACAATAGTGTGCTTGTCATCACACCGGCAGTAACTGAACACGTTTAAAGAAAAAACTCCAGGCCAGTGCATAACACACAGAACAGTCACAGCGCAAGCTGGAGGATCGGCCTTCGAACACCCCATTGCAAATACTCTTAGGGCCCCTACTTCAAATACTGTTGCCAGGTGCCCACTGCACCATGACTCAATTATTTCGCGAAGTAACCACAACGCACTTGTAAGGCAATATTTTCACCTACATAGCTACATACTTTGTTGATTCTGTGACTGATGATGATTATGAATTATGGCTGAGCTCTTTGTAACTGGTGGGTAGCTTTAAAGCAGCCACTCGTGATGCAATTCACATATTGTAATGCCTGGTGCCATACTATGTCTGTGCCATAGAATATTTGTATACAGTAAAACCTCGGTGATACGAATTTCGCGGGGTTACCAAAAATCTTCGTATCATCCGAAATTCGTATCACCAGAAAACATGGGAAATTAGTATGCGACAAAAGAAAGTTGGCATATGTTTTGATTCAGTGTTTCTCAGGGCCGCAGCGATGTCATGAACAGCTCTGAATGATTGCCAGTAAAGTTTTTAAGACGTCAACGATCATACTTGTACTCGTAAATATACGGTGCATGCGCGCGTGTGTAATTAATGAACCAGATGTGTTGTGTCCCCGTGACCGCTAGTAGCCCCTTCCTAATCTTACTACGCTTTTCTGCATGACAACAGAGTATTGCGGCGAAAGTGACTTAAGAATCACTTTGCACACGTACACTATAGATAGAGTGTCACGATTATCTCGTGGGTGCTTGCAATAATGGATCGGGAGACAGTGAGACGGGCACGGGATACCGTGGTAGGACGGCAAAAACCAAGTTTATAACGAGCAAAAAGACAACATAAAAAAGCGTTAAAGGCACTGAACAATTCAAACAAAAACCTATTTACATTTTTCAAAATCTCAGTTCATATCCAGAACTGAAACTAGCTAAACAATGCGTTTTAGCTAGGCTTAGACGCGTCTCTTCAACTCAGTCTGGCCACTATGGGCCTTGCGGTAATAGAATGTTCTTACAGTTCGTCGCGACGACTCGACGTTCCCGTCGCGTCAATCTCTCGTCGAGACCGTCACCGACGTCCTCAGTAGGCCTCCAAGTTCATCGTCGATTGCCTTCGTCCAGCCTGCTGCTTGCTCTCGTCGCGTGTGTCCACAGCAGTCTTCTCCGTCCTCGGTCCGTCGAGGTTAGGCCTAACTTGGCCTTGGTCCCTTGCTTCAGGACTCTACAGGTGATGGGCACCTCCTTGACTGAACTGTGGTCTGCAGCCGTCCTGCCGAGAAGGGCTGCTGGCGATCCCGGAACTGCCGTATTGAGGGGCGAAGGGTCTGGGCAGCCTCGCTCGGAGCCTTCCAAGGTCAACGGCCACTCCCGGGCCTTGCGTGCCGCCACCGCCAGAACCGAGTACCAGCCGCTTTTGCCACGGATGCGACGCTTGCTTCTTCCTCGATCTTCTCCGTCCGGCGCCCCACAGCACAGTGCCTCGATCATCCTTCGTCGTTCACCATCACGGCTCGGGTCGCATGCCACGAGCCCCTATTTGGCCAATCCTCTGCGTCGACGTGGCTGGTGCGCGTGCCATCGGGTGACTTTTTGCTTCTCACGCACCGTCGCCACGCTTCCACGTTCGGCACGCGCTTCGTGCCCCTCCTTTACTCATCACATAGAGGCCCAGTTCCTTTGCCAAGACCGTCCGCTTCGTCTCTTGGGGTCTTCGTCTACCTTTATTGGGACTTCATGACGGACCCGCAGCCCAAGTTTCAGTCTTGTTTCATAGAACGTCTGATTGCAGGGACATGGCTTGCATCGACGTGGCAGGCACGTGTTAACACAGTACAAAGACGCTGTTGCCTCTAGCACAGGAGCCAAGTCAACGCGTCGAAAAAAAAAAAAAAAAAGCGCGACATCAACGTCATCTGTAATCTAAACGCGAAGGCGCCTAAAGGCCCCCAAGATTCGCGCACACTATCTCGGAGGCAACGAAGCACCGTTGATGGTCGGGCAGCGCACATGCCCGCGCGTGACTGCCGCGTCTTCCGCGACAGCGTGGGCAGCACCTGTTCGTACCTGTGTGCTAGCGTACGTTCGTATCAAACATCGCGGGGTGCAAGTCGCTTCGCAACAGCCGTACTCCAATACATTGCAGGCTAATGGGCCTTGGCCGGGACCACAGAAAAATTCGTATCACCCCGAAATTCGTACGAGCCGTGATCGTATCACCGAGGTTTTACTGTAGTTGCTAACGAGACTGCACATCCGACATGACTCCTCCATGGAGTCTTTTGTTGAAGCAGTTTTAAGCAAATGGTGTGGCTCTGTGGTAGAATACCTCACTACCATGGCAAATTCCTGGGTTTGATTACGGCTTGAACCCTGTTTTTTCTTCATTGTGTGCGATAACTGCAACAGACACCGGCTGCAGCGGACATTGCCACCAAAACCTGCTCTTGTTGCGAGGTTATAAATGCTTGTGCTGTAGACAAAGAGAGAATGCTGAAGTTCATAATGTGCACTGACATAGCTTCTTGCCCCTTTGTCATCGCCCCCTATGTAGCTTCCAGCGTCCTCATCAGGACAAAAGAGAAAAAGCACTTTGATCCCCGTGACAAATCCCCGTAACTGCGCTCATACTCAACGGATTTGAATATATGTCATGTTAATCGATTTGTAAGGAAATTAACTCCAATAGTGAGGTCATTTGACGATTACTTGGAAAAGTGACTGCTTTACACACTAATTGGTAGGCATACAATGAGCCACTGCTGCAGTTTTTGAAGGGTGAGAATGACAAGAATCACGGAGGTGTGTCGAATGAGAATTGCTGCACTATTTTCTAGAGACAAATCCACTCGCTGTTTGAGGACACTGATGAATCACACATGACAATGTTGTTGACGTGGTGTGACAAAATGGAAAGCATACAAGGAAAGCACATGCCCATAAATTTCTGCTTTCAGATTAGAGTAGGGATGGGCGAATATTCGGGCGTTTCGAATATTCGAACGAATTATAAAGTATTCAAATTTGCTCCGATACGAATTTAGATTATTCGAAATGAACGAATATATGTATATGTTTGACCGCACATAACTCCCTGTAAAGGTGGTTTCACTGCAGTGTCTGGTTGCTGTGCCGTGAAACCACCCATCCAGGGGACATCTGCACTGCCGTGAAGCCACCCTTCAAGGTTAAATGTACATATATATATTTATTTTAGTTTAAAAGAGTGTTATACGGGCTTATATGCGCTCAGTATAGTAATTTTTAAATTGTAACGTATTGTACCACTTATAACTTGCACCCTACTGCTATTCAAATTTTGATAGTATTCAAGGTTTCTTCCACTTCATTTCAAACCAAAAAACTGACATTCACTCATACCTAGTTCCAATCCTTAAAAATATTGTGCAAGGGTCATGACAAAATTGCTCATTTTTCATAACAATACGTGGTACACACTATTTGAACTATTCGATTCAAAATTATTCGACCAAATCACTATTCGCTTCGGATTCGCTTCGAACCTCAAATTTACTATTTGCCCATCCCTAGATTAGAGTACACTTTGATATTTTTTTTTTTGTACCCACAGAATCTTCAATGAAATAGTGAAAAACAAAAGTTCATATTTCAATGCTTTCATTGACTCATAAGGCTTACCTCAACTGAAGCACTGCTCTTCAGTGATGCCTTTACAGACAGAAGGATCTGCTTCTCTGGTTTCACTTCGAGGAGATAAATTGAGTCCTTGCTTGCTTCAGTAATGTGCACATTGGTAGCCTCATCATGGAAGTGTCCTCCTTCAGCTACATGATGAAACGCCACAAAAAATATAAATAGATTTGGAAAAAGTAATTATGACTCTACTAAAACATTTATCCATGCAGGAAAAGCTGCTAAGCTACACCATGAAAATAAAAGTTACAGATTCACCAAAAAGGCAAAGCATTGATAGTGACAGCACCCTATTAAACAATTACATGAAGTAAGGTTATCAGCTATATATCCTGCAGTCAACATCACTTCATTAATTAAAGTGACAGGCGTTATGTCATGTATGCACAGGCAAACAAGAACAAATCCCACCTGATCACCACAAACACTCACTGCCACAGAACTGGTGTGATGAACAGCAAAGAGGTGAGCAAACACTTTGCGTTTCTTCTTGCTCAAACGGTCAGAGAAAAATTAGAGATATCATGACTTAAAAAATAGAAACCCGTGAAGACAGTGCCCATAAAGCCACCAGCAATTTTTACTTGCCCAGCCTCCAGAGCCACTGCAGACTACATGAAAGACAAGGCATGCAGGCCACTATGGCTGGGCTGCTAAGAGCAGACATACATTCACAAATAAAAGTGAGGCTATAGATGACAACCTGAATGGCACCAACTTCGTACAAAGCTGTGATTTTCACAACAGTGCAGAAGTGCATTGAGAAGGGAAAACAGGCAAAAGAGGCATGCACAACAAAACATGTCATAAGCTTGTACCATGTGCCCCCCCCCCCCCTCACTGGTTATATACTCTATACCCCTCAAGTGTGGCCACATGTATGTGTGACAGACGAGTTAGTGTTTCAATGTGTGCCTGAAGAAAAACGTTAATGCAACGAAGCCGGGAGCCAGTGCATTCCTGACACTTGGCGGCACACTGCCCAGACTGCGGATGCACAGATTTTGGGCACACATTGGTTCTGTCCCAACACAGGGACCAGTTGTCGAAGAAAATCCGTGAGGCTTACAATATAAAGAAAAAAGGGAATTTATGTGTGTCAATCAGCCCCTTACAGTAAAACCTCAGTGATACAGATTCCATGGAGTCGTGTGATATATTAGTATCACCCAAAATTTGTTTTATTAGAAAATACTGAAAATCAAGAAAAAATGAACTTATTTGCGGCAGAAAATTTACTAATATTCGTCCAGATTTTCTTTCTGCCCAAATCGTTAATGATTGCCTTCCGTGTTGTAAAAATACTCGCACATGACCCCAGTATTGTTTTCGCACACCTCAGAATGTGAAGCACATGTTGGGTTTTGGCCATCGTCGCCACAGCAAGCATCATCTCCTTTCTCGCCAAAGCATTAAGCTCCGATTTGAAAAGCTCCCTGGCAATGCACTCCACGGTACGCAAAATGCAGGTCACATGGTTGTCATCGGCAGTGATGAAATCGTCCTCGGTAGAAGTAGTAACTCCGAGATCGTTCTTATCTTCAATTCCAAGTACAATGTTCACATTCACAGTCGTCACCTCTTTAAATCCCGTTAACAAAGCTTACTTGAACTGCACATGATGTGCAGTTCTTGCTTCTTTAGCGTTTCGTTTTATCTGGTCATGTTGACCGACAATGGTGCACAAAGTGGATGGTGCGAAACCTAACTCCTTGGCAAGGTCAGTTCATTTTGTTTTTGGATCTTTGTCCACCTTATGCAGGATGTTAAACTTACTCAATGACAGAGGCTTTCCCTTCTGCAACATGTTGGCGAGGAACAGATCCCACTCCAAAGACGAGCAAACAGTGTTGCTTAAAGTGAGCGCATACTACTGAACTCCGCAAAAACCGCAATAGGCCTCCCAAGCTCGGCCAGGGGGCGCTGCGTCGCACGTGTTTCGCCGCCTTTCTTGCAAAAACCGGTCGCTGCTCTCCCCGCACCTGCCTTTTAACAGCGCTTTCTCAGCACGTTCACGCACCTTGCACGCGCTGTTCTCTGCTCGCCGTGCACGTGCAGCTTCACGTGTCGCTTGCTCTGAAGGTTTAGAAAGATCCCAGAGACGGAAAAAATGTTTTCACGGTGGGAATCTCACCAGAGAAGGGTGGTTGATCGACCACCTTTTCGGGACCGAGCAGGTCGTCAAGGGCAATGCTGTTTGTGCGAGCGCTACGTGCGTGCCAATGGTGAACGGGCACATTTCTTTGACATGAATAGGGAGGTGACTGCGCGAGTTCTGTAATTATGTTACCGGTAAAACGCACATTCGTTGCAGCAGTCGTGTCTACTTGGAGCTGTCAGCAAACATCCAGCACGCTTTCGCGTGCGTTTTCGACTGACATATCTTTCGATTGGTTGGATGCCAAGTTTGTCGTGAAGCTTTAAGTTTATCATGAGCTCAGTGTGAAGAGCATAAATTTGCATCTACCCTGTTGAGTCACTGGCAGCATTGCAATGCACAGTGTTCAGTTTCGTGGGAGTTTCACTTTTGCCGAGGTTTACATCGGATGATAACAACGTCGGATCGCAAGTTCAATGCCACCTTGGATCATTTAGAGCTCCCTTTGACAGCATAATGATGTGCGCATAAAAAAAAATGCTTCATGCCCACTTCGACCATGCATGTTTCTTGCAGAGGCGTGTTTCATTTCGGATAATATCGACGCCTGATCACGCAACGTTTTCGCTGATTCGAATGTCGCTTTGGTTGTTTCGACTGCTCGCTTGGTCAGCATCATACTATACAATACCCAATGGGATCGCGCATGTTTATGATTATGCCGAGATTTGTGCTGCCCGATGATAAGCGCGTCTGATTTTGCGAAGCCATCGAAAATTTAATTGCCGCCTGGCTTATTTTTTCAGCTCGTTTCCACAACGGCAACTGTATATCGTCCGCGGCCCACGCGCATGCAAGGAGCGTGAGCCGCGGGCTCACGCGCCTATATATTACGTGCCGAAACTACGTCATTATTATGAGGCACGCCGTGGTGGGGGACATCGGATTAATTTCGGCCACCTGGGGTTCTTTAACGTGCACCTAAATCTAAGTACGCCGGTGTTACTGCATTTCGCACCCATCAAATTGCAGCTGCCATACGCAGGAATCGAACCCACGACCTCGATCTTAGCAGCACAACACCTCAGCCTACTAAGAAATCACGGCGTGTCTCATGCAAGGCCAATATAAACGCTGAGTGCAAACATGCAGCTTAATTCTGTTTACAGGGAGCCGCGACGGGAAATGTAGCGCAATCAGCTGAATTAAACACCTAGTACTCACGGTACGTTATTTAAACTGTGGTGTAATAAGCCCACATGCTCCGCTGCTGTCACATTACAAATGGTTGACTCGGAAAGCCAGCGCGCAATCTCAAAATGTACAGCGGCTGTCTATTTGTTGTAGCTTCGGTTCACAAACGCACTTCCCTTTCAAATGAGCACGGCCATCGCGTTTCTCCCCGTTAATAGTTCGTAATACTGTGTACGACAAAAATGGCTTCAAGGTGACAAGACCGCGAAAGCGTCACTTAGTGCGGCGAACTGCCATAATCCACTCTTGACGCCTCTGCTCCACGCACTGCTTGCCTTGGAAATGGTAGAACTTGACCGGCAGTTTTCGGCTCTTCGTCATTTTTAAACTTTTGTGACAGTTCACAATGCAGCAGGCCTGCGTGCCTGCTTTCCAGTACGACGAAGGAGCGGCACCGATAGCGTGAACAATGCGAGATAAAAGCCCCGGGTAGCACGTTCTCCGCGCGCGCAATGGGAAAACCACATAAGCGCGACCCGTCCGAGCTACCGGAGCTTTCCCTTCTCTCCGCTGGGGCGGAGGACGGCGCTGCGCAAACTTGAGCGTTGGAGGCCTATAGGGAGCCTATGCTCTAGTGTGCACAGTGAAGACCACCGCCCTAGTGAGAGCCTAAACTGCCAGTCACTCGGAGTGGTTGCAAGTGATCGGTTTTCTCATTGCGCGTAGAAAACAAGCTTCTCGAGGCTTTTATCTCACATTTTTCTTGCTGTGGCTGGTGCTCCTTTGTCATCCTGGAAAGCAGGCACACAATACTGCTGCGTTGTGAACTGTCCCAATAGTTAAAAAAAAAAAAAGAAACAGAGCCGAAAACGACCCATCTATTTCTACCATTTTCCAGGAAAATGGTGCGGGGAGCCGAGGCAGCAAGAGTGGATTACGGCAGTCTGCCACATCAAGTGATGCTTTCACGATCTTCTCATCTTAAAGGGACACTAACGAGAAACAAACACACCACGCTTGCTGCTACGTACATGAGAAAACATGCAAAAATAAAACACGGGTGGCGACGCCACCTTGCAGTTCCTGCCCCAGTCGCCGTGACGTCATAGCTTTTGACGGTGCCTACTAGGGCCTACGTAGCTCTTAATAGGTAAAAATGAAGTACATTATCTTCTGAGGGAGCCAGAGACTTAACATACTAAGTTTCAAGAAATTTCGTCGAGCCAAATTGGTTAAAATATGAAAGAACACTTTGAAATCCGTGACGTCACAAGTGGAGATTTCAGCAGGAAATTCAAAAGTGAAACTTTTGACATTTATTTTTCTCATTTATTAATAAACCTATGATGGTAAGATTGAGGACACTAGAATTCTCATAGTATAATTTATCAATCTAAACTAATTTATTGTGTAATTTAACGTCCCAAAATCACGTTATGATTATGAGAGACGCCGCAGTGGAGGGCTCCGGAAATTTTGACCACCTGGGTTTCTTTCACGTGCACCTTAAGTACACGGGCCTCAAACACTTTCGCCTCCATCGAAAATGCAGCCGCTGTGGCCGGGATTCGATCCCGCGACCTTCAGGTTGGACCGTGAGTACCATGTGTGAATTTTTCAGCTGGTGGTGATACATCTTCCGGCATGGCTCAATGTAAACAGAACCTGCATGTTTGCACTGAGCATTTATATTGCTCTTGCATGCAACATGCCGTGATTGCTTAGCAGGCTAAGGTGTTGTGTTCCTAAGCTCAGGTCGTCTGCATACGGCAGCTGCATTTCCATGGGAGTGGAATGTAGTAACGCCTGCGTACTTAGATTTAGGTGCACGTTAAAGAACCCCAGGTGGTCAAAATTAATCCGCAGTCCCCCACTATGATGTGCCTCATAATGATATGGTTTTGACACATATAACATCAGAAATTATTATGGCCTTGTATGCGCATGTGCCACGGGCGATATACAGCTGCTGCTTTGGAAGTGAGCTGTAAGAATAACCAAAGCGGCACTAAAATTATAGAAGGTTTTGCAAGATTAGGCACGGTTATCATGAAAGACAAATCTTACCGTAATCATGAACATGCACGATTGCAGTGGGCATTGTATGGTATGATGCTAACCAAGCAAGCTTATGCTAACAACCACAGCAACATTACAATCAGCGCACACAATGCATGATCAGGCATTGGTATTACAGTAAAAGCTCGTTAATTCGGATTTCACAGGACCGGAAGACATGTCCGATTTAACTAAATGCCGAATTATCGAGAGTATTGAGAAGACAATAAACAATACTTTAATACATCAATGCATTTTCATTTTCTTGATGAATACGCAAGTTCAGTACTTAGTTTGCTTAAGAGCAGTATAAAAGACTCAATTTTCGTCATTCGCGACTTCGCTCACAACGTGACCGCGCCTTGAGGCCTCATGTCTTACACGGGGGTCTTGAGTTCGGATGGTTTCGCAGCCGAAACTTGTTCTAAACCCATCCCTCATTACATACCGCCACCACAACACCACCACGCACACATGATGATAATTTTTTCGCCGGCAAAATGGCTGGCAACTGATCGTTCGTCCACCAGAATGTATAGCAAGCGAATTTTATGCCAGCATGCGGACCGCGACTGAAGCTTGTTATCTTCAACAGCTTTCGCCATATTTGACTTCTGTGGCATTGCACGTGCATTGCCCGAATTCAAAACGAAACTACCGAGTATCGCATCTACTGTGGACAAAACCGTGGTCCCTGAAGACATGACCATCTAAGTAGTTCTGAAGGCACGCGTGTGGCCTACATCCAGAGTCAAAACGAGACTGCTGAGCACCGCATTTGCTGCTGAAGAAACTTGGCTCACTAATGTTCCATCCTGGATGGCAACTACACAGTTCTGAAGGCACGCGGTGAAAACGAAACTAAGGCACACGGTGAAAACGAAACCGGGTGATGGCACCTGGTGGCAGAGCCTGTAGTTACGAAGACCCACTTGTTCCTCAAAGTAGATATAGGGTGTTTGGGAGCAGAGCGCTGGTATACTCGCGGACAACTTTTCTTGGCAATGAAGGGAAGGCTGCAGAGCTGAACTATGTGCTGTGCTACCGCTGAAGAATAAAGTCCCACAATTGCGTCCGTGTTTTCTGCGTGAGGGTAAAAAACAAACAAACATTACTTTATTTTCTAAGGGACGCTGTTTGAAAAGAGGGTCAGCATGCACCAAAGAGATATTTATATTTGTTTTACTTTATGCAGTTTCATTACGCGTTCTTGCGCGTGTGAAAACGTCGCACCCTTTACGAGCACCCCACAGTCAAAATGGCGTCTTCATCTTCAGGTGAACTCTCGTCACCCTCCAAGCTTTTCCGACGACTCGCCGAAGGAGCTTGTGATGAATTTCAGTAACAAATGGCTGTCTAAGCCTGTGACGGCCGCTCGAATAATCAAACAGCCATCACAGGAGATAGGGAATGTTTATAAACCAAAACTAATTTCGAAACACGCGCCGAACCGGACTACTTGGCGGAGCAGTACATGTGCAGTAGCTCCGCCCCCGTAGCCTTTCTTTCATTGCCAAGAAAAGTTGTCCGCGAGTATAGCATAGAAGTTTATCGAATGGTGCAGCTTTACCTGCAGGAGCTGCACCGTTCAGTTTTCCGGTTGAGAGGTTCTGTAGTAGATCAGAGAGGAAGGACAGCTAGGTAGTGGAGAATGGGATAGATGAAGTTACTGAAGGGATGGTGACCAGGCGGAGTGAGGGGCACTGGCTCGAGCATTCGATGTGTTGGTTGAAGGACTTTGCATAGGACCCAGAAGCTTGTGGGTGTAAATCGGTCCATGCACAACAAGTATGAATAACTGGTCTGCTGTGGAACTCCAACAGCAATGACAGTGGCGAGAAATGTGACCATTGTGGCTGCAGGTGAAATAGGCAGGTCTATCGTTGACAGTTCTCCAAGGAGTAGGGTTATGAAAACATGACGGAACATACCAAGGTTGGCAAGGTTAGTGTATAACTTTGCCTGAGGAATGTTTGCAAGGGTCATAGAATATTAGGAAGTCGAGCCGAGTGAACTCATTGCTTATGTTTAATTACCCAGCTTTTTAATTATTGGGTGAAGATGCAAAGTATGAACGCAGAGTTGTAGAGCACCTTCAGAAACCACCAACTGAATTGTTTCCAGTACAATATGTCTCCGTAGACCTTTTTCTCAGTGTTGAAAAGAAAGCCCACGAAATATGAAAAAGGTCACATGACAGAGCACTTGCGTACTGCTATTGTGCTGCTCTCAAGCTTGCAATTGGGGAACCAGGCTGCCTGCAGCGTGACTGTGGCCACAGGGAGCAAGAGTGTTTTGATGGTGGTTGACACATGGGCCTCCGGCTTTTGTTGGATGACGGCGCAAATGCATGCTGCTGGCCGAACGCTGCCAAGGCAAAGAAAGTGTGCGTATAACACTACAGGCAACCTGGTTCATTGAATGTACGCTTGAGAGCAGCACGATAGCAGGGCACAAGTAGCTCATCACATGGCTGTTTTACGGGCTTTCTTTGCGATGCAGATAAAATGATTACGTGAGATGCATCATACGGAAAACAATTCAGCCGGTGGTTTCTGAAGGTGCTCTAGAACTATGGGTTCATACTTTGGATCTTCAGCCAACAATTAAAAAGTTGGGTATCTAAACATTATCAATGAGTTAGTTAAGGGGAACATAAAAAATAGCCTGAGCCAATATAGACAAGTGCAAATGGTATGCATCGGTTCAATTCGCTTCCAACGTGCATTTCATTTTTAAAGCCTTGGCTCACGTTATGTGGGATGACCTTTATAACTACTATATTAAACTGCCTTTTATGAAAGAAGAGTTTATTAATAAAACAAAAAGTGGGATTTTTTAAAATGTGTGGTTAAATAAATAAATTCGTGTCCAGCACTGTTTGGAAAATTCACAGACTGTGGATTAATTTAGGTATCATATAGCCAAGAAATTTCATATGTTCTTTAAGTGATAACAAACTGTCACCTTACTTGGATATTGAGGAGGCCAGAACTGAGCATGCAGGTGCGATGTTTGCAGGGCCTGTTGAGTTCAACACATACCACTTCAGGCTGGAAGTTATGTTGAACCAGACAAAACCAGACAGCGGTCTCGATGAACAAAAAGTCACAAGCTTACAGAAAATTTTGTTTCATTTGTTGAAGGGAGAGAGCACCCTTTAACTAGTCAAAGGAGTCGCTAGCCTCACAGGTGGTGGGAGGGGAGAGGGGGGTGGGTGTTCGGAACAGCTATGAGATATGCCAGGAGTTTCTCGGAGGATTTCATGCAAGACGGTCGCGTCGCCCGCGATGCCCCGTGACAGCTGCCTCGTCCCACCATGCCGTGTGCCTCTCACCGACGGGGCCTTCGCCGCATCGTCACCGAGGTGCATCGTGCCTCTAGCCGATCGTGGTCCCGTCCCTGAACTCTTGTGACTGGCTCCCCCACCTTTCCTGTGTCTTCTCTCTTCATCGCGCTTGCCGACCTCCTATCACTTCCTTTCCTACTTCTTTCTACTTTTCTTTTATCCCCTTACCCCCACCCCTATAAGGCACTGCACCGTGTCGCCTATAGGCAAGACAGAAATTAGGTGCCTTTTTCCTTTCCTTAAGAACCACTTCATCATCATCAGGTATGCCCCCACTTGTTTAGAAACAGTGGGGGTGACTAACCCCACCCTCACCCTATTTCCGGAGCCCCTAAAGGTGACGTAGCTAATACAGTCAAACCTCAATATAACTAAGTCATGCTTGCAGTGGAATAGTTTCTTATATTATGAATTTCGCGAAGTCAAGGTTCCTATGTTTCAACAATAAAATAACACCACAGGTTTCTACAATAGCTCTGCATCTCATTAGCAAGCATATCAAAGCGCGGCAGCCTAGGCAGAGGAGAGTGGAGTAGCGCAAATGTTCACTGCGAGAGCCAAGATGAAACGCAAAGCACGGAAAAAAGTTAAGGCTCTTTCGCACAAATGTGTGATAGGGCATTGTGACAATGCCAGGACCATTTTGGCATCTTGACAGGAAACAAGGCTCGTCTGGCTTTACCAATGCTGGGTGTGCGTTTGTACAACTATCTATTACACTGTGAAAACTGATGATTCACTGAAACACGGTACCTGCTGCTGCGTGGTGCCTGTCGTCCTGAGCTAATTGTGAGCATTAAGTTACCCACTAAACTCTCGTCATGCCGGACTGCCTGCTATGTCATGGATTTGCAGTGGGAGCGTCTACTCATGACCGCATTGCTACTGAATGTGATGCTGCTTTCATTTCTGCAAGCAACACACACCTGAAGTAGTCCTGCACAAGAAGGCAGTTGCGACAGCGCTGTGGTGCATTTGAGTTGTTGCTTATCAATACCATGCAGATTGCTTATTGGATTAGGCATCGTGTCAAATTTATCTTTGGTCGGAGGGCCTTTGCAACTGAAAAGGCAGATCTTTTCCAGAACAGTGTGGTGACGGCCACACAGGAAGTTGAGTGGCACAGTTAAATTTTATATAAGCGAGAAAAAGTGATAGCACAGCGGTGTGTTCGACTCAGTTTGCTCAGTGGTGTCTTTTGTCACTCATCGGCCATGTTCGCACGTGCAAAATTAACTTCAAAAAGATTTATTCTCTCTCTAGCAACATTTTCCAATCTTGCTTTTGTTATAGAGGGACCAGGTCTGTGTATGCCAAGCAGTGATGCTACCGAGGACTTCTGACATGAAGCAATTTCTGGTGCAGCAAAATTTTCATTTTGGAGCACTTTGGAGCAGCAATAATTTCCTTTTTGGAGCCCTTTGGGGCAGGTCTGCATCTGAGAGTACCCTGGAGCTTCAAGTTGCATTTACATAAAGGCACCTGAATAATTGTTATGAACTCTTATGAATAGCTGCATAAATACCTCAATTCATTGCAAATTTCATAAAGAAAGTTCTCTCCAGAGCGCTCATTACTTCACTAGATTATGCAGAAATAAATGTAACTGTATGTTGTGGGATAACCTCCTCAGCTATTTTTTTCGACACAAGCAAAAACAGAATAGTGGATCAATAAAATTTTATATTATGAAATAACATTTAAATACAACTATGCGGTCATCAAACTGCTAGGCTCCTACCACGAACCTAGTCTTAATATTAATGAATTGTAGCACTTGAAATCAGTAGCAGACAATTGACTCGACATACAACAGTGCCTCAATGCATGGGCATCGGCACCATTTTGTCTGGTGGGGCTTCAGGGTCAAGTGCTGGTGCAGCTTGCAAGTGCTCCCTTCGCAACCCCTTAATAACACCCATGCCGCAAGGCTAATCATTCACACGGTCCCTCCTTATGCATTTCCCGAAGGTGAAAGTCGGCCTCCTTTTCTTCTCAGTCAATTGTATTGATCCTTGTGATTTATTACTGAATACTGAATTATTACTGAATTTGTCACTTCCTTGTCACAGGCAGTTCCAGTCTGACGTAACAGAGAGGCCGTGTTTCCTGCACGCCAGGTGCCGTCAGTTTCGATATCGCCCATAAAATCTGATGATGAATATCTCCAATTACGTGCAACTTTCGTGATTTCCAAAAATTTGGTATGCCATAAATTGGCCCAGACTACAACTTGCTAATATAAACAACTGCCCTCAAGTCAATAATTAAAATGCTAAATAATGAGTTTTTGTTAATTAGTCACGTCAATGTCATTTTAGCTAAGGAATGTATTTCCGCCTCGACATAGAGTTTATATGCGAAAATGACAGGAGCCTGACTGCCACAGAATTTTTATTTAAAAATCTGTATTGTCTAAAAAAATCAAAACAAAAAAAAAAGACACTCTGTATATGGCCAATAAAATGGCTATAGTCATCTATTGCATTGCTATTACTATCAATGCCTCGCTTTGAGGCGAAACAGACTTCTTTTTTTTTTTTTTAGCATCATGCTGGCTGGCATATACGAAAACGAACCCCAATTCATATTCGTAATCTTAAATTAACACTTAAGTGAAATATGTCCTTTCAGACTAATAAATTATTTTTTGAGAACTCTATTGAGGTTAATCTCATCATCATGGGTTCATATTACAAGAGAAAGTGATGGTCAAGGTTTCATTCTTGAATGTTACACCAAGACTTCAGCACCCCCATGTCTGTGTGATGTTGCAGATTTCGGACTATTTCTTTCGCATTTCAGCCACATTGCCTCAATAAAATTTCCCAAAACTTGATATATTCGGTCTCTGGCTCCTTTAGAACACAATTCACTTCAATAATACATTATAGAGGCCCTAGCAGACACTGTCAAACTCTACATCATCATGGTGAGTAGGTGCAGGAACCTCAAGGTGGTGTCGCCACCCGTGTTTTTTTTTTCCAGTTTTTTTGTCCCTTCTCCGGCTTAGAGTGTTTTCGCGTGGAAATAATAGTGCTCCTGGTATTGTAAAACGGCCATTCACTAGTATGAGAAAAATTGTTCTTTTTATTTGGTGTCCCTTTGAACTCGCTGAATTTTTTATTCATGTTCTTGGATGATTGTTGATCCATCCATCTTGCCCCTTATCTCGCTAACTGCACTGTCTAGATTTTCTTGTCATGTTTCATGCTTAATTGCTTTGTACTGTACTGGGGCCGTATTCTCAAAAGGCGACAATCGCAAAAGTATCGCCTCTGGTGCGTGCTGATTGGCTATTGACCAAAACAGGAAAAGTGAGGGCGCCATCTAGTACTTCCGTCGACGTGACGGTGCTCTACAGCACTCCTGCAATGCCTGGAATAAACGAACACACCTTATCATCGTCGGTTGGTGGTGAAGACTACCATTTCAGGGACGTAGGCGGTAGCTTCTAGTATTCAATCTTCCATGGATGTACGCAGCATTTTTTGCACTGAAGCTTTCAGCGAGCATTACCTTGGGGTGTTATCAGTACTCGTTCTTTGCCAGCGCCTGTTTTTTCGTAGTTTGAACGTTCCAGGAACATGAACCGTGCGTTGCTTGCGTGGCTTATCGCGAGCCGGCAACATGCTGAGATGTTGAGACGATATTGCTGTGGCGGCACACTACAGCTGAACTCTCAGAGTACGCCGTGTTAAACTCTCAACGAAAATACATTTCACGCAAAGTTGCATTCTTTAAAGATTATACTGTGCATTAAACAATCGCGCAAAAAAACGTTGAAAGCACTTTCAACGCATCCTATATTTCAAGTAGCCACAGCCAAGCTTGGCCACTGCGTAGAAGCCAGCATACGCTCGACAACGCCGCACTCGGGTCCCTCTGTGCTCGTACGGTACACTCACTCCTGTGTTGTGAGGCATATCTCATCTTCTACAGTCCCCAACCCTACATAATGCGAATAGTTCTACAAACATGCTTCAGTACAATTTCTCATAAAATGTCAACATATTTGAAGCTACCAGATCTTACCTGATACAGAAGCCTGAGCAACGAAGTTGTCGCTGGTGTTGTATTCAGAAACAGCCAATGAAATCCACATGTACCTGCTAGAGGTACGAGAGACAAGGCCTGCAAATAATGATTTCAAAATGCACTACTTACGAATGGTCATTAATGGTCAGTTGTCACGTTATATCAACTCCAAAAATTAACTGGGGTAAATTTTTTTATATATAGGTCACTCATGAATATTTTAAATCAGCAATAAAAAGAAAAAACTTGCAGCATTGCATTTGGAAAAAATGCACTCCTCAAAGGATTAAAACATGATATGTACTGCCCACATAGTGCAGATTATTTTTAACTGATTGTGTGACGCCTGTCGCCTACTAAGCTCACGGTGTCACTGTGCTGGGATGACTCACTGTACTACAGGTGCACGCTTGACATGGTGGTGCCTGTGCAGTGAGGCTTATTCTTGCCTGCACCTCTCCTGACTGTGCACAGGTACGGTGCTTATCTTGTAAGGCCAACGCAGCAAAGAGAATTCAGTTTTCATTTCTGCAAGTGATGCACACCTCCTTAAATCAGTATTGCACAGGGAGGTGGCAGTGAACAATGGTGTAGCATGTTTGGACTGTCACCTATTGAAAGCATGCAGCTTACACTTGCAAGTTAACAGTGCTACGCCACATGCACTGCCAAAAAGAGAGTTGAAGATGGTTGTCATTATACAGCTGTTGGGTTCATCAGTGTCTGCCATCACACCTTCGCACACTGCCTATGCTTACCTATACACGCATGCACCTCTGTGCGGATCACTGCATCCGCGTGAAGTCAGAATCACTAGTAGACCAGCCTCAAAAATTAGAGAGAAAGCCGAGATCTTTTGCGCACTCTGCGGTGCTGACCCACCATGAGTTCATGGGCACAGTTAACTTTTATGCATAAAAAAAAAACACGCTGTACACACTAACAGGTAGGCACATGACATGGCACTCCAGCAGTTTTATACACATGAAAATGATGAAAACGTGGGCAAGGAACACTGTTGCGGTGATCAGCGAAATATAAATGCCTGTACTTCAGTGAACAAATCCGCTTGCTGTTTGTGGCCACTGCTAAACCATTCATACTGAAACTGTTCTGGCATATGCAGCACACTTTCGGTCAATTTTTTGTTCTTGGTACAGTTTGGTGCAGAAATTTGTATCAAAATGCTGAAATCGGTCCAGAATTCCCACCCCTGCATATGCTACAAAAGCAGCCCCTCTTTCAGGTTCGTAAGAACCCTGATGAGAACAAATGCAAAAACACCCAATGCTGCAAAGGTGGCGTCTCATTTCGGAAGCACCTATACACCTGCAAGCAAGCACTTTTTTTGAGATCGAATGAGGATTACCTTCTTTCTCCAATGATCAACAAACATTAACACGAGTGTTAAAGACAGCAACAAGTTTGATGATACCGAAAGGACTGCTTCGTTGCACGCAAAGCATGAAACCTTTCTCACTTAAGTGTGGCTCTGAAAGAAGTTGGTTCTTTGGCGACGTTTTCCGTAATGCTTGGAGTAGCCGCAGCATTAGACGTGCTGAAACATTTTCGCTCCGATAATTTGTAAAGTAGCAGGTTGAGAAGTGACGAAGGAAGCAGTGAAATCACAACATTGGCACTCTGTAACAGTGTTTATTCATAACATGCAAGTGATGTGATGTATGCTTTACTGACTCGTATTTATATCGGGCAACGCCGCGTTCTCAAGGCATACCAATCCCACGTACGCACGTCGGAACGCCGAAGCAGTTATCTGTCCACTACGCAATACGATCCCGGCAGTAGAGAGCTTTAGTTTGTCTGTAGACTTCCCAACGTTTGTGGATATCTGGTTACCGTAGCTGTTGACGGCTGCAGCAGTAGCAGCAGCCGTGGAACCCGTAGCGACATCTTGTGGCGTTTTCTCTAACTACAACAATTTTTTTTTCTGTTTTCTCCGTCGCGTTGCTGTTCTTGTCGAGAAAAAAGCAATGGGAATACTGTGAGTTGCTAATTATCTCACTGCTAATGCTTTACACAGAGTCAGTAAGCAGATAAGTCGCTGCAAGGTTATTTTGTAGGTCTCTGGTTAGGCTATGCATCATCAGGTGTCACTAACAGCGTTGTCAGTCTCGTACATGCCCCTGGTAACACGGCCAGAACTCGTGACATACTTTGTTTACAACACAGCCCTGCTCAATGACATCATCGCTTTTTAATTCTATTTCCCATTCGGCACTTCACGAACTTCAAAACTCAAAATACTTTTTTGGCTGTATTTGTGGCTGATATTGTACAGATGGCACCTATATGCACCCATTAGTCTGATTCAACAGTCAAATTGCGTCCAAATTTTTGTGTCACCACTCCTTTAAAAATATACCTATTCGATGCATTTTGAGGCACCACAACACTCTTTTCAGGGCCCTTGACACCAGTGTTTGGAAAAAATTTTCTATAAGTACAGGGGCCGTATTCTCACGATCGCAAAAGGCGACAATCGCAACAGTATCGCCTTTGGTGCGCACTGATTGGGTATTGAGCAAAACCGGAAGCGAGGGCGCGATCCAGTATTTCGGTCGACGAGACGGTGCTCTGCGGCACTCCTGACATGCCTGGAATAAACGAACACACCTCGGTTGGTGGTGAAGACTAGCATTTCAGTGACATAGACGGTAGCTTCTAGTATTCAATCCTCGGTGGTTGTACGCGGCATTTTTTACGCTGAAGCTTTCAGCGGGCATTACCTTGGGTTGTTATCAGTACTCGTTCCTCGCCTGCGCGTTTCTTCGTGGTTTGAACGTCCCAGGAACATCAACCGTGCATTACGCGCATTAGACGAAGGACAGCACCGACGAAAGCACAAGGAGGATGTTAATTTTATCGCAAGATATTGCTATATCGTACATTCGAATCGTTTTAGACCTCTTTTACAAGCTAATTCAAGCCCAAATGAAATGTTCCAATCTATAAGAGCCAAATACAAAGTTTACTCCTGAATACCGACAATAGTGGGCTATATAGATTTTATCCCCAATATACGCTTTGTGCACCCGCCTATAGAGGCGCCACTGATAGCCACCTAGCGGGCGCCGCCGACAGTACGTGCGGGAAGCCGAGCAGATGACAGCGCTTTGCACAGCTTTGCTGTAAGGAGATGAATGAAGTTCGAGGCTGCTATTTCCCTTTCGTGCGGGTACCAGACAACTAATTCTGCACTGGCAGCTGCAGGAAAAATGCGGGCCTCTACGAAAGTGGACTTGTGCACGATGTTTGTCACAAACGAGCGCTAAACTAAGCGCACGTCGCCGATTTCGAACGACGGCATGAAAGCCAGTTGCCGACGGTTCATGCGTGACAGAGCGCGCACATTGAAAAAGCAAGTATAAAAAGGCGCCGGGAGCGCGCCCCTTACCCTCTCCGCAGAAGACGCCACCGACACAGCCAACGAACGCGAAAGATCAGGATATTCGAGAAAGCAAAGCAGCCCAACGTTGGGCGCCAAATATAGTGGTTCTTTCATGAAACAAGCATGAACACAACAAGCCGCGCGTGCGAACCTGTCCCTCGTTTGGATCACACCACGCACTAGAGGAGTGTAGTTACTCGCGCTACTAGTGCTACGCAGCAGCCATAACAGTCAGAGCTGTGACCCCCTATCCCGCGGTTCGCGTTGAGTTGTGACCGCGGCGGGTTTCAGGCCGTTGGGGACAGAGACAAGTCTTTCAACTGAAGGTGTTTATTCACCTCAGATGCCAATTGCAACAATAAGTAGCACAACAAGTTAACGGAACACCTCAGAGGCGGAGTGTTCCGCACTACTGGGGGAAACAACCGTTAAAATAGCAAGCACACGTCGAGGGAATGATAAATGCTCATCTCACCTCGCGTGGCTTTTGCACTCCGGTCCGGGGCAGTGGTTCGCACTCCATGGCGGGAGCGCTGCAGGGGTTGATGGCAGCGGTGGTGCTCACGGCTTGGGTCCGATGTGGCCAATCACATCTCCCAAGACCAAAGACGCCGGAGGCCCCCAAGAAAGCGGCGTGCTTTCCCTGGGGTCTGGAGAGGATTCTCTCCAGAAAACGGCAAGGAGGGAAAACGGGGCATCTCGACTTCGGCCAGGGAGCAGCGCGCGAAAGGCTGCGGGAGCGGCACAATGCCCTCTCCCACGCAACCCCTCTCACTACTGCGCGTACAAACGTAGCGCGAAGCCGAAGTGCCACCGCGTTGAAAACAATGGGTTGCGTGTGCAACCCCACATCTTATATCGTTCTAGTGATAGCATCGTTCGCTCGACCGCAGAAGACATGTTGTTTGATGATCTAGTGCTGTGAGTAAAGTATCAAGAGATGACAGTGACAAGTTTTGAAGAGGGTCAACGAGGAGACATGTGATGACCGACTGCGGAGGAGAACGAACGTCTGCGTGGAGTGAATCGTCATGCCGGTGAATATCAAAGGTGCGTCGCGCAGACCAGCGTAACAAGACCCAGCTATGAGGTGCAGCTCGTGGTGAACATCCGCTTTGTTTTGTTTACAAAGGTGACGTCTCAATCACTTCTTGTTCTTTCTGAAGTCAACCATTGCTGCATTTCTGTTTCTGTAAATAATAAATATAGAACTTAGCTTGTAATAGCGCGGTACATGTACTGTGCTAAGTTCATGGATGACCAACTCGCCCGAACTACAACACTTCTGAAATATAGAACGCTTGAGCGAAGTGCCCTGCACGGCGGTCGAACCGAACCAACGCATGCTCAGGCTGATAACTTTGGTCGTCTACCAGTGTCAACATGATCGAGTGCATCCAGCGAGCACCGATATGGCAGAACGAAAGCATTAGAACAAGAAGCGACGTGTTAACCCGCACAATGATGAAGCGGTTCGACTTTGCCAACGAACAGCGGCGATTCATTGCTTCCGTTGCTCTTGCTCAGGAGGCCTTGCGGTAAGTGAGTAAAACCGTGTTCCGGGCGCGTTTTTGTAGGTGTTTGAGCACTCCACTCCACAGCAATTGTTATTCAACATCCCTTGAAGTTTCGGCCATCACACATACAACAAACGTTGCTTATTTCACTACGGAAACATGAACAACATGGAAACACACGTACAACGACGTAGGAAACCATGGTGGCTATCTGCTTGCTTTCCCGAGAGTAATGACTGAGTTCGCCGCCTACGGCGCTTCCGGTGGCACGTACTAGGCGTATAGATTTTATTTTATTTAGGGGACAGGAACACACTGGCAAAAAATTGTTGGAGCAGGCCTGACCATATTTGCAGTAGCAAAAAAGTGCGTTTTTCTCAGTTTCAGCTAAAGTGCATTTGGCTCTTTTAGAAAAAAAAAAACGACACACATGTCTGTTCGTTCATTTCGAATACTTCGAAATCTAGAATAATTTAAATTCATTTCGAAGTGAATTCGAATACTGTAATATTCGTTTGAATATCCTAACTGCTCGAATATTCGCACAAGCCTATTCAAATCTGCCTCGGACATCGTTTTTTTTTTCTTCTTCTGAATGTGTGCGATAGCTGCGACGGGCAACTACGCCACATAATTCCGGTTGTTGTGAGCTCATAACAGCTTACGCTGTAATAAAATGTGCAGGCACGATAGCATTGTTGGTATGTACCAGCTTCCACCTGTGAACACCTGAAAGTTCCACCCCTGTGGGCGATAAATGAGTTAGTACCAAGTAGTGAGCCTTAGAGTAAAAACCTAATAGACATCAGTTTTTGCATGCGAAAAAAAAAGGGGGGGGGGGAACGCGTCTGTGAGGTGAGACCAAACTTACTGCCACGCACCCACGCATGTGTGTATGCATGAACGATAGCCAATGCACTGGCCTAAACCAACTTTGGAATGAAGACCAAAGGTCAACAACACAAGAAAAAAAGTTCCTTGTATCCATGCAGGGTGGCAGCACTTGCTGAGCAAGGAAAGAGTTGCAAAATTCCTCGAGTTTTTATACGTGCAGACAGTACCGTAAACGTATTGAATTGAAATTTGGGACTTGTTTGCATAATCGTATACAGTAAAACCTCGATAATTCGATCTCGGTTAAATCGAAATTTTGGTTAATTCGAAGAATCTGAGCGGTCTCGCGATTTTCAATGCAAATTCTACCGGATTATTTGAATAGCCCGCGAGGCTCCATCCGGATAATTCGTAATTCCCCGCCAGCAGCAACGTACGGGGACAGCCTCCCGGCAACGCATATCTCGGAGGTCATGATGTTGGTTGAGCGACATGGGCACGTTCAGTTTTTCCAGTGACTTTCTGGCAATCCACTGGCAGCCAGAGCCAGCCAGCCAGCCAGCCAGCCAGCCAGCCAGAATGCATTAGTTTTTTTGTGTTATTTCGTGTTCTGAGTCCACTATGACGTTTCCTGTCAGTACCGGAAACCAACTGGTTAAGTGCAATTTCCGTTACGTGTTTTTCATGTGCGCTGCGTTGCATTTTTCACGTGGTTCGCCCATTCGCCGTCTTGTCAGTCTTGCATTCGTCGTGTTCGCTTCGTCACCAGTGCCTGAATTAACCGCGTGCGAAATCACGGCTGCTTGCGCGACTCACAATGCCGAAGTACAAGACGCTGACGCTTCGGGAGAAGGTGTCCTTAATCGAGGAGGCAGCGAAGTCGACGTGCACGAAGACACAACTTGCAGAGAAGTACAAGATGCCTTTGTCGACGCTTTCGACCACTTTGAAAAATAAGGAGAAGGTGTTCGAGGCTTACGGGAAGACGCATTCATCGAAACGATCCAGGATTCGTTTTCCGACGCACCCGGACGTTGAAGTCGCTTTAATGAAGTGGCTCCAGCATGCAAACGCCGCTCACCTACCTGTGAACGGCACCATTCTTCGGGAGAAGGCCGACGAGATGGCACTGTGCCTTGGCCACGAAGGCTTCAAGTGCAGTAACGGTTGGTTCTCTCGGTTTAAGGAGCGAAACAACCTTACGTACTTAACAGTGTGTGGGGAAAGCGGTAGCACGGACTCAAACGTCGTTGACGACTGGCGGAAACATACTTTAGCACCGCTGCTTCAGGAGTTTGCAGAGGACGATGTCTACAACTTGGATGAGGCAGTTTTATTTTATAAGATGCTTCCTTCAAAAACATTTGCTGCAAAGGATACCACTATCTCGGGGAGAAAGCAGCCTAAGGAAAGGATTTCTATTTTGTTCGGCGCGAACATGTCGGGAAACGACAAGCTCCCATTGCTCGTCATCGGCCGGGCGGGTAAGCCTAGATGCTTCAAGAATGCGCACCTTCCCGCAAAAGATATCGTCATATACAGGCATAACAAGAAGGCCTGGATGACGGCGGCAATATTCCAGGAGTATGTGCGGCTTCTCGACCGGAAGTTTGCTGCCAAAGGGCGGAAAGTGCTCTTTGTAATCGACAACTGCCCGGCCCACGGTGCCATCGGGAACCTGGGAGCTGTCAAGATCGTCTTCCTCCCTGCAAATACAACAGCCATATCGCAGCCGATGGACCAAGGGGTCATTCTGCAAACGAGGAAGATTTACCGCCACCATCTGTTGAAGCGAGTTTTGCTCTGCTACGACAGTGGAAAGCGGTACAACATAGACCTCCTCGGCGCGATATGTTTGATTGCCTTTGCCTGGAAGGAGTTGGAGCCGAAGGTCATCAGGCGCTGCTTTGAGCATGCTGGGTTCCGAAAAGAAGGTGACGAAGATCAGGATGACGTGTGCAGCTCCTCCTGTCTAGACAATGAGGGAGACTCGATGTGTGCCCGAATCACAGACTTCAGCGAAGACGACGGCAACAGACTAGGCTTCGCGGAGTATACAAATGTCGAGACAGGTGTACAAACATCGTACGCTGATGTGCATGAAGAAATCGTCGACAGTGGAGTAGTCTGCGATGACGGCAACGACGGTGACGAGGGTCACGATAATGAACCCGCCCGTGCACCCACTTTAGCGGCTGTTGTCGATGCCGTCAACACCTTCCACAGCTTTGTCGAGTGCAGCGGTGGTGATAGTGAAATGCTAAGTGTTGTGAGCAGGCTTGAGAACATGGCACTTGGGGCAGCCAACTACCGCACTAAGCAATCCAGCATCACTGATTATTTCAAGTGATTTTTTTTTCTCACATGGAAGATGTGATTTCATTTTGTGGTGTGTTTTTCTTGCTTTTTTTCTTCAGTTTGATTAATTCGAAAATCCGCATAATTCGAAGAATTTTCGTGGTTCGGCGGCCTTCGAATTATCGAGGTTTTACTGTATTTATGCAATTGACCCTCAAAGGGCTAATTCGATTTTGATTACTGCATTGTTTCAGTTATTTCTACATTGACCGAATGCCCCTGCCACAATCCACACATTTCTATAGGATCAAACTTTCATTATTTTAAGTCCGCCGCAGTGGTGCAGTGGTTATGGTGCTCGGCTGCTGACCCAAAGAATTTCACACGTCACAATACGGACTAGAAAAGTGTTACATGTTAGAGTAAACATGTTAGAGTAAACATGTTAGAGTAAAGAGCGCAACATACTTTGTTCTGCGTAGCGATAAAGTACTACCTTAGAGTGACGATGACACATGAAGTTAATTTTCTACTTTGGACCATAAAATAAAACTACGTGTTTGATTTGGGGTGACTGACAACAGTTTGCTACACGAAGCTAAATTTAGGCTTTGAAGTAGGGTGGCCGGGCTTAGGGGATTGGCAGAAAATGGTGCTATTGGTGTAGTGCTTCCTTCACATGTTCCTCAATATGTATACTGGTTCGGCTGCCTTCACAACATCGGAAAATAATAAAATAATGGCTGATTGAAAGTCCAGCTGCTACCTCTAAAAGTGCGATCTTGTGTTCAGTTTATGAAGTGAAAACCTCGAACGGCTGCCAGGCCATTTTTACAACAGTAAAAAAGCTTGAAAGCACAACACTATTCAAAATAATTTGCAAGGCACTCACCAGTAACCTGCCGTGCATCACACTGTGACGCTTGCAGAACAACAGGAGAGTCTCTCCTGCCACCGTCTGTGATAACTAGGAGGTCCTGGGTGCCAGCAAGAGAGAAACCAAGGATTTCCAGGCCAAGGACATTGTTTTGAGGCCCACGGATTACCCAGCGACAGTTTAGTCGCTGCAGAAGATAGTCACTCATGTTGGCTGTTGGCAGAAGAAGTGCTTTTGTGCCAGCTGATGGCATCTCAGTCATGCCACTGCAATCTGCAAATGTGTGTATAGAGGCTCAGAATGTGCAAAGATGCCTAACTAGATGAAAAAACTTTTACAATAATACCTGTTCACAGAAACACTTGAAAACCAACAAGTAAAAAACACTACAGTGGAACCCCGATTGTACGACTTTGAGGGGACCACACAAAACAGTCATATATCCGGGCATTGTATAATCGAAAAAACTACGAATATAGGCAGTGACGCTCAGTCTTGCCCAAAAAACAGGTACAGACCGCCTGAAAAAGCCCGCGGCACGACACCGCTTACCGCTTTTCTCCAAGGAAAGTAGATTACATTATTTTTAAAAATGGCATCTAAGCGTTTAATCAGAGGAGGTGTGATCTTTATTCTCAACTTAAAAAAAAAAAATCGAATCTAACGCGCATGTTCTTTCCGATAAAACGAGTTCGAAAATTGCCTGCGCATAAAAATGAAACCGAAACTGCATTGGCAACAGCCTCCCGTCAGAAGAGTCAGATACAATGTCATCACCATCACATAATGGCAATGGAGGACATTTTGTAGTGAGTTCGCATAGGATGAGTTCGTGCACAACTGAGCTGTGCGCATCGTATTTGTTCCCTTGTGAAGTGCAAATGGTGGTGTGCCGCTGTTATTATGAAAGCTCATGTCAAGGGAAACTTATTTTGCACGCCGTCCTTTCTGCGTGCTTGAGGCCTGTCACTGCGAGTGCTGCAAACACAGGAAGGAGATCTTCAGCTGCATGTCAACGAGGAGAAGTTTCCACGGGCTGAAAACGTAAAAAAAAACCCGTATCTTGAAGACTGGGCCCTGGAATATGCCCGCGCAATCCAGGCGTATTCAGAAGCAAAATCAAAGCCAGAAAAACTGGACCACAGAAGAAAATTAACTGCCAGGAGAATAAATTTTCCATTCTAAGAAGGTATACTGTACCTGTCTCACTCTCTCTTTTTTGTTCTAGTCGTCAACATAGGGACATGTAAGTTATCCATTAGCACCCGCGAGTATTTGGTGGGCAATAGATTCGAATAAAAAAGGAGATTTTTTTTTTCTCGGACAGTATGAGAGTCGTACGATGGGAGGTCGGCAAAAAATAGCATCGTATAATCAAGGTTTTTAATACATTACTTCTATGGGGGCTTTTGCTGGGATCAAACCGATTCGTCGTAAAATGCGGGTCGTCATAAGACCGGTGGACGTACTATAATCGAGGTTCCACTGTACAGGGCTTGTCCAAAAAGTAATGTCAGTGATTATATTGTAAAGCGTCCATACCTCACAACACGCTTGGACAGGTTGATATTGGTGGAGGGGGAAGTTAGCTTATGCACACGCAGTAGCACTGTCGTCCGCTACCATCTTGAGAATAAGAAGAGACTTGTCCGTGAAGCTTGTTTTCATTTCTCGTGCAAGCCACAATGAAGCGCTCGTTGGATCAAAGAATTCCATCAAGTTTTGTGTGAAACTTGGCAAGCCTGGAGTGGAAACTTTTCCTATGATAAACACCTTTGGTGATAATTGGTAGTCATAAAGTCAAGTGTACCGGTGGCATAAGGCATTTTTAGAAGGTCGTAAAGAGGTCAGCACTGAAGCCCGCCTTGGACGGCCCTCAACGACCATCACCGATGACCACGCGCCAGTACACACCGCCTTCGTTGTGACCAGCTTTTTTGTCGATTCAAAGGTGCCAAGGGTTCCCCAGCTGCCCCACAAGTCCTGACATGACTCCTCCGGACTTCCTTTTGTTTCTGCGCTTGAAAACTTTCATGCAAGGAGATCATTTCAGGACAGAAGTCAAAGAGGCTTGCACCAAGGCTTTAAAGGACATTCCCGAGGAGGCCTACCGTCACGCCTTCGATGCCTGGAAATCTCACTGGAAGCAATGTATCGTCGCAGGAGGAGCCTATTTTGAAACCTTTAATTGTGTTGTACTGATCTGATAAATGCATCTTTTTTAATCAACTCATTGACATTACTTTTCAGACAGACCCTATACATACCGTGAAAAGTGTTTCCACTAAGATCCTATGCAAAATTGTACTAATATTGCTCCGAATAAACACCCAATGAAAAACCCTGTGGTGATGAGCATTCAATTAATATTTTAATCACTTGGGATTATTTTTAGCCATACAACCACACCATGAGCATTCTTCGTTTCAACCCCCCATCAAATGTCACCCCTTGCAGTTGCATTACCCTGAATAAGTAAGGTACTTAAAAATTTTGTTTTTACTTGACATGACCTTTCAGAGTGAAAGCTCTACTCCTTCAGCTTTGAACCCAGAAAATGTCTGGTTTCTGTCAATCTACCTTCAAGCTCAGCCAAGGTCATGCCAGTGCCTCGTTCCATGTGTGTTGTCATCACAGCACCGGCCAAAGAGCTTCAGTGAAACACTAGTCACACTGAAGAAAAAGTGCATTTGCATGCCTGTCCACAAGCAGGAACAATGTGCAGCTGTGCATGAGACATGCTGCAGCTCAACGCCGGAGGCTTTTCAACAAGATCCCACTGTTCAGGAGCATAAAGCGAAAGCACATCAGCCTTAAAGCTGCTAGTCTTACTTTGTATAGTATTCCAGTGTGTTGCTATCACATTAATTGCTTCACCATTCAGGCGAAAGCATGGATTTTTTTTATCAACACTACTTACTGTGTAATTTGTGTAAGCAGTATGGGCACCCTACCTATTTTTTACACCCAACCTACTCAAATGCAATTGATGGTTGTGCTGCAAGCAATGCTCAACTGTGCATTCACTACAGAACTATGGTCACTGCACAAAAGAGAAAAAAAAAGGAGAGGAAATAGCAAGGTGTTTTGCGCTGAGTGCTCAACTGTTGTCCAAAAGAAGACTTACATATGTCACCTCCCACATTTCAGACAAAGGAGCTAAATTTTTTGCTTCATTTCCAATCACATTACTAAGACTCTGTTCTAAAGCACCACAATGATTGTTTAAGACAACAGCATACAGTGGAACTTCGATTATACGTCCCCCGGTCCTGCGACGACCCGCGTTTTACGACGAATTGGCTTGGTCCCGGCAAAACCCCCATAGAAAGAATGTATTAAAAACCTCAATTGTACGACGCAATTTTACGCCGGCCCCGCCTCGTACGACGCTTCGCTGGACTGTCCGAGAAAAAAAAAGACCTACGATGACGCGGGCTGGCACGCAAACACACTGCGGCCGGGCGAAAAAAGTCGGGAAACCGAGTTCGTATTCGTGCTGCCACCACAGGCCTCTTCAATTTTCGACACGCGGTCGGCCATAGCTAGCCAGAGCCAACGTTGGCCGGAGCCAGCCGGATCGCATTCGTTTTGTCGCATTGCACTGCGCACTTCCGTTGTCGCCTTTTTTTTTTCTCTCTCTCTTTTGGGTGGTTTTGTAGTGACCGTTGTGAGCAGATAACATGGCAGATAATTTCGAGCTCGCTTTCTAGTATGCGATAACTTTCACTAGATTTCGTGTCGTTATACCGGACGTGTTGAACGGCGATTGTTCAGCCATGTTTGCGACAGCCGCGGGAACCGGAACTCGCCGCTGTCTAGCTACCAGAGGGCTGGGGCGTTTTAGCCGCTCGCGATTGGTCGAAGCTGCAAATCGAATAGGCCTACTGCCGTGCCATTCCTTCACGTGTTTGCCTCATCGGTTGGTTGTGCTGCGCCGCAGCTGCTGTGTCCACGTGCAAAATTTCTGGTGTTTCGGACATTGGTGTGCGAGGAAGCTTTCGAATTCTTGGTTGTGAGTGCTGCGTTCTCGCAATGTCGCGGAACCGAAAACCGCTGACACTCGGAGAAAAGCTTCGCGTAATCGAGGAGGCAGAGAAGCGGAACGGAGGCAACGAAGGCCAGCATTGCCCGCGACCTGAACATTCCCGAGTCGTCGCTGAAAACGAATCCTCGCGAAGAAGGACAGCATCCTACTAAATGCGGCAAAGTTCGGCCTGAACAGGAAGGCCGCGAAAAGATGGCAAATATGCTGCCATGGAGAAGGCCCTCGTTGAGTGGTTGCGTCAGGCCCGCAGTTCAGGAATCGCGTGGATGGCGCAATTTTGAAGGAGAAGGCTGAGACAGTTGCATTGGCTGCGGCATTGAGCTACTTTAAAGCCTCCAATGGCTGGTTGGATCGCTTTAAAAACGCAGTGGAGTTGTGTTCAGCCGCTGCTGTGGAAGAGCGCGTCAGTCAGCTCCGACACTGTAGAAAGTGGACTGCGTTGCTGCCGGAATTGATACGGGAATACAAGCCGTCCGACGTGTTCAACGCGGACGAAACTGGATTATTTTATAATATGCAGCCCATAACAGACATTGGCATTCAAGGAGAGAGCTGTCACGGGGGTAAGGCGAAGCAAAGAGCGTCTTACCCGTATGCTTGCGCTAATGAAGACGGCTCTGAAAAGCTTCCTGCCCTCGTGATCGGCAAGTTTGAGAAGCCGCGATGCTTCAAGAATTTGAAAAGGCTGCCGTGCCAGTACACGTTCAACCGGAAAGCCTGGATGCGGCTGCTATGTTTTCTACATATCTGCAGCATCTGGACTCCAACGGGGACTAAGAACAGAAAGATTCTTCTGCTTGAAATGCGCCATGCCATCCATCAGATATGTCGCATTGAGAATGTGAAAGTTGTATTTCTGCCCCCCAATTGCACTAGCCAGCTGCAGCCACTTGACGCTGGCGTCATCAAGTGCATGCAACAGAAAAGCGGAAGTTCTGGTGCAGCGTCGGCTGGCGGCATGGAACGCAAGCAGTTGGATAAGAAGCTTTCTGTGCTTGATGCAATACTACATTGCTAGTGCATGGGACGCAGTCACGCCGAAACTATCGCCACTCCTTCAGGCACTGCGGCTTTAATAGAAGTGGTGCTTGTTCTACCAGTGAGCTGCACTGCCTGTTGACGATGACCAGAGTTCGGCAGCCTTGAGCTGCCTGGATCTTTCGCGGACTATGTTGGTGCCGACGACGACGTTGCAGTGTGCAGTGAAGTGTCCGCTGGATGACATTATCGAAACTGTGCGTCCCGACACGCGAGAACTTGCGTGCCGTTACGTGTCCGTTCGACTTACGCAGACGTGGTGCTACGTCGACCACATTCGGCGGTTTGCTTGCGCACGCGATGAGATCGGCGACTTGCTGCCAGATGTTGCAGCTATCGAAAGAAAGCTGATGCGTCGTGGCTGGAAACTCTCAGAAGAAAATCACAGATTTTTTTAAAAGGTGAGAAATAAAGGTTCGTTCACACCTCCGATAAAATGCGTGGTTGTCATTTTTTCAATTAA